>NC_041367.1:23622963-23758944 GCF_900634415.1 Cottoperca gobio | reverse complement strand
AAAAATGTGGGTATGTTAATAAATGTGTGAGTTTGTGCCAGTTCAATATGTGGCTTTGTACTGTCTGCATATTTTATGTAAGTATATTTTAGATTTTATTTCTAATCCACAAGTTTGTAAATTGTGAAAAATGCTTAAGGTCGCAGTTATGCCCGTGATACGCAGCTGAGACGCAAGATTTAAGTGTGTGGCCAACACTAGTGAAGTGTGTCACGATTACACTGTTGAGCATGTGTGTGACTCAACTTACGACAATATCGGGGGTCTTCGTCTGAGTCATCCTGGCAGTCGTCATCACCGTCACACATCCAGCGCTGTGGTATACAGTGACCGGTGTGACACTGGAAGCTACTGGCCTCACATGTATGATGGCCCACTGTGGGACAAACAGGGAGAGATCAAAGGCTTGGAGAGGTGCTTATTGGGCGACAGCACCAATGATATGATTTGTTTTATTTAGTCTTACTCCTGTGATGTCATGGCTTATGAGATTCTTATACTGGTTGTGATGCATCATGCAGTAACACAGTCCTCACCTGTGCAGTTGGCCTCGTCCGACCAGTCTCTGCAGTCGTTGTCTCCATCACAGCGCCATGCCTCGCGGATACAAACACCTCGTGCACATGTAAACTCTCCTGCGCCACACTGGTGAGACTCTGAGAAATGCATCAACAATACAGTAAGTACTTGCAAAAACTGCATCTCCATTAGGGCTGTACCGAATGTAATGCGTTTTATATGTGAAGCTTGTGTTGAGGTATAAATCCATTAAAACAGATTTAATGTGCCACTGGAAAAAGCCTATAAAATCCTTTTTGGAGCGTTGACCGCATCTCTGACAGTAAGTGAACTTTTGAAGTGTGAAGCAAAAAGGATTGTGCACTCGTGCCGTCTGCAGTTTAGATGCTTGGAGTGAATGAAACCTTTGTTTACTTGACATGAAAATCATTTACACTTATATTTTACTCCTACTGATTTCTACAATTCTCTAACCAGCTGATTTACTGAATAATGTGGTGGAACATTTTTCAAATAATGCAATACACTTTCTGTCTTCATTTTGTTGCTTATTATCTGTACAAAACACTAAATGCGATGAGAGTGAAAAGCCTCAACGTGAACTAAGTGTATATTTTTCACAGTAAACATGATTACATAATACTTTCTCCACATTCGCTGGGGGTAGATAAACAGCCACATCTTACCACAGTGCTCCTCATCACTGTTGTCTCCACAGTCGTCTTCATGGTCACATTTGAAGGCCAGGGGGATGCAGGAGCCTGAGGCCATGCAGCGAAACTGGTTGGAAGGGTCACAGGTCGTAGTGGCTAAAAGGGAACAAATAGATTCAGCTCTTTATGTAGAAACAGCCTCCAGATACATAATGAGAGAAGTGATGTGGCTGAATACTTACGACACTCCTGTTCATCACTCATGTCTCCACAGTCATTATCGCTGTCACACTTCCAGATGCTGCTGATGCAGCGGCCGTTGGCGCAGCGGTACTCGTTGGGCAAACAGCTGTGCTCTGATTGGAAGAAACCAGATATATTAACCAGATAGCCTCCTCGTCAAATAAAGACAAGATCATATATCTTTTAGCAGAATATCACCATAATTGTGCAGTATGTGCTTTTGTCTCACCGGTCTTAATGCAGGTGCTGTTTTGGAGCTGGTAGCCGTTGGGACACTGGCACTGCAGCTCTCCATTGGGCATGGCAACAGTCGGGGCACCGTCTGGGCATACACAGGTGTGTCGATGGCCGGGCTGAGGCAGACACAGCAGGCTGCACGGCTGGTCAGCACAGGCATTATGGCCTGATGGACAAGAGATCCAGACCTCAGTTTGCTCCTTTAAACACTGTATTAGTGCTCAGTGTGTAGGATTTAGTAGTTAGCAGTGAACTGAGTTCCCCTCCACTCACCCCTCCCTTTCCAGGTACATAGAGAACTTACAGTGGCCTTTAGGTAATGTTAAAACGTGAAAGGCCCTCTCTAGAGCCAGTGTTTGATTGGTCCATTCTGGGCTACTGTAGAAACATGGGGGGGACGTGGAAGAGGACGCACTCCCACACAATGATTCTTAGTATCAGGTAATAAAACATTTGACACACAACATAGTTATGAATATTTTATTTCTGCCAATAAATCATCCTAAATCCTACACACTGGACCTTTCAATCAGTGTTTGACGGTATTTCGGCCAGCGGATATCTGGGTCAAGACTTCCTTTTCTGTACGCCGGTCATTGTAACAGTCCAATTAACAACCATGGCTCTCAGTTGGATTTGAGAGACAACGTCTACAACCGGATTGTTTCACAAGTAGCCTGTTAAAGCTAAAACATCGTCAGACAAAAGCTATAGGTTCCAAGATTGCATTTCGTCCAATGCTCGAGCATGATTGGTCAATACTACTTGGACTACAAACACAAACGCTTCCAATAGCAACATCGTGTCCCGTTGCCCACAGATTCTACATTTATATGCAGAATTTGTTCATAGAAATGATTTCTACCTTTAAACTACTATTTGCCTCAATTAAGATTATATTGTTTGTTTTACTCAAATCTAAAGTCTGAAACAGTAACGAGTTACTTAAAGTAATATCTCATGATTCATTTCTCACCATTTCTGCTAAGCTTTTTGAACATGACTACTCTCTGTTCCTCACCTCTGTTCTTCCCCTTATAGAAGATCTTGAGGTCCATGACCCCGGTTAGTCTGCCAACAATCAGCTCATTGCTCTGGGAGCCAGCTTTTGGAGCTTTGAAGATCCCCATTCTGGACCAGTCGTCCCAGTAGAGGTCATTCTGAAAACAGCATCCAACACACACTTGTGAAAACTGATACTTAGTGAGCACAACATTCAACCTTTATCTCATACAAGGCTGGAGAAAGGTTTGATGGCAGGTCTTTTTTTAATAAACTCTCACCTTGAAGACAGCGATGGCATATGGGTGGGGCAGCCCCTCCATGAGAACACTCCTCTGCCCCCCGGTGAAGTCGGCCCTCTCGATACGGTCGCTGTAGGCTTCGGTCCAGTACAGCCAGTGGTCGTCAGCTGTGATCCCGTTGGGCCAGCGGACGCCCTCTGACACGATGCAGGACACATTGGTTCCATCCATGAAGCTCCGGTAAACACCAGCCGCTCGGTCTCCCCAGTCAGTCCAGAACATCAGACTGAGGGACGTATACAGTATGAACATGAAGTGCAATGTTTCACTAAATTCAGACTGTATTGTCCTCATAGGGAAAAACACCTGCAATGACTTAAGCATTAACACAGACACTTTAACATGTCGTAAGATAAAAGTCTACATTTGTGACACAGGTCTAAAACAAAGCATACACTCTACAAGTGATGATAGCAATATGGTTATTTATGTAATATATTACTGATAATGATGATAATTAATGAAAGCATCAATCCATTCTTTTCTCACCACAACAATGTGATGTGACTTAAAAAAAAAAAAAAAATTTTAAATCAGCATTTTGTCATTTTCAACTGGTTATAATTATATTTTTACAAAGCGTACTCGTGTAAACAAACCTTTACCAGCCTCATAAATGTTTGTTTCTTAAATAAAGGACCCGACAGTCCGCTTTAGAGTGACAGCAGGTTTCAATCCTGTGTTTTGGTTTCTGGTGATGCAGTGTATATATATTTAGATTACGGATTTTTTTTAAAAGAGTGAGATTTCCATGTCTTTTCTGATTATTAATCTAATTTCAGACAGAGGGTGAGACAGGTACTCAGACCGCTTGAGAAAAAATAATGTGTTAAAGCATGTAAACATGCACAAAACACAAAATACAAGTATGTCATTTTTAAGGTTAAGGGGAGGGAAATGTATTGTCACAAAGCAGGTTCCCCAAAGGTACAGAATTACTAATGTCCTCTGTGTGTGTGTGTGTGTGTGTGTGTGTGTGTGTGTGTGTGTGTGTGTGTGTGTGTGTGTGTGTGTGTGTGTGTGTGTGTGTGTGTGTGTGTGTGTGTGTGTGTGTGTGTGTGTGTGTGTGTGTCTGACCTCTCTCCAGGCAGCAGAACCAGAGCTCTGGGATGTTCCAGGACAGAGGAGTTGAGCAGAGTGTGGCGCAGGTCACCGTCAGGGTTCGACACCTTCAAGCACAACAATAGTGAAACTATTCACGGGTTCATCAATTTCACTTTAAACTTTGGATGGCAGCAAAAAGAAAATTCAGGTTATAGGTTTGTGTGAAACTATAACAAAACATTACCCATAACATATTATTCATGATTAACAAGTTGATTAGCGTCTAAATAACCACATTAGCTGTATGAGAATCAAAAGGATAATTTTAACCTGATAGCAACATCTAAATGTGGTTTAGTTAAACCACATTTAAAGAACAGGGCCCAGATGTGTACACAGCAGATTTGTGGTACATTGAGCACCATATACTTCCTGTCTTTTAACACTGCTCACATATACAAACACAGAAAAAAACAACACTTCTATACCTCAATCGTCTGCGCCCCAGCGTCAACCCAGTACAGCAGTCTACTGACGGGGTCAAAGGTCAGAGCCTCCACGTTCTGCAGATCTTTCCTCACTACAACCTCCTGACCTGTGCTGCCGTTCAGACACAGACGCTGCAGGAGAGGTGAAAGACAGCTGTACACTGTGGTCACTTGGTAAACATTTCATAGCGGCAATAATGTTTCTAATGATTACAGGTCCTTTGGTCATAATGATGCTCCTCACAAGTCCCAGCGCTCATAACATAACAGCCCTGCATCACTTGTGTGTAGACTGTAACTCAAACTCAAATTCAACCGCTCACTCTTCAATTCCTCACTGACCTGTATGGTATCCAATGAGATGTCAGCCCAGTACAAGCAGTTCCTGTCATAGTCAAAGTCCAGAGCCACGGCCTCCCTGAGGCCGGCCAGAGGCAGGGCCTGGTCTGTGCCTGTGGCCAGGTCGTAGCGATGGATGGAGTTCCTCACCGCGTACAGGATGAACTCGTTACTCTCTGAAAGAGTCCAGGAGACATGACACTTACACACACTAATCACATGATGGTGTTTGTGGGAAAAGTATTGACATGATCACGAGGTACTAATTGATAGTCAGTGTACTACCTAAAAAAAAGTATGATGGCAAAGTGAAAAGAGTGGCCTTTTGTTTAGGGGTTAAATATGTTTTGCTGCTGCTCCCTGTCCACAGCAGTACATCGCTTATCTTACGTGTCAGAACTCCTGTCCATCTCTCCAATCCAACCGACTGCCATTTACTTTAGGTCATACTCTGAATACTCTGAATGAGTACCTCACACCACTTTAAAACATCCAAACTACCGCTTTAACCTGTGAAGTTAACAAAGCTTGGAAAACATTTACATTTCAGCAATTTCAACTCGTTTTAATTTCTGATATTCATGTTAATATGTATTTCTATTTAGTAGATACAAGTCCACATGTTAATAAAACCACTTACTCCTACTTAGAGCGAAGTGTATGAGCAACACCTAAGAACAGCTCTCATGATTCATCAAATGTATGACGTGCAGGTTTACCTCCGACAGGACAAGGCAGCATCTCTCCATCCAACCTAGACTCCACATCTCCTCCACTGCAGCTGTCGCCTGGTACCTTCCTGTAGCTGCAGCAGGAACACAAAGACTTTCCCTCAGTTCGACACTTGGTGGAGCTCTCCCCAAACACAACACCCCTCCTCTCCATAGCAACAAGAAATCAAAGAGGACAAAGGCTGCTTTGCATTCTGGGGAATTCTCAGGTAATGAAATTGGATGAAAAGTATAAAGGGTGATGACTGTGGTCACATTATGTCCTCATGTTTATGTTATTAGCACCAGGTAAGGGGTCCGAATTTGAGCTTGAACGCAAATCGAGCAGACTGACGAAGGCAGACTAATGGAGATTTATCAAACAAGGTAATAAGATGTTTCAGTTCAAGCTCAGGTTTCATTCTCACTTCTGTTACAGTACTACAGTTTAATGGGGGAAAACGATTTTAAAAATAAAAGGTTCTACATGGTTCTAAATTTGGTCAAATTAGGGTCCATGGGTCCCCAAGGCATGACAACTTAATTAAGGTCAATAAATATTAAAAAAAAAAAAAATAGTCAATACAACTCAAAGGAAAGTAGCTCATCATATGAAGACTCATGTAAATATGAATCTAGTAGTGCTGCAGATGCCCACATTATGTTAATAAACCCCAGGAAAGAATCCAAGGCTGCATTTTCTGCAGTGTCAGATAGTAGCAGCTTACCCTTTGCTGCGGCGGTAGGTGGTACCGACAGGACATGGCACTGGAGGAGCGTAGAGGTCACCTGAGAACTCAGGGTCAGGCACACACACCTGCAGGGACAAGTCTTCACTCAGCTTGAAGCCGTAGTCACTGGAAAGAAGAGGAAGAAGAAAAGTTGTGACCAGGAGACACAGGGAGAGAAAAAAAAGTGCTATGATTTACCCATTTTACTGCTAATTATGCTGCAAATATGGGTACTGATTTTTATATTTTCAACTGAATTTTTAATATTATTATTGTTATTGTTGTTGTTGTTGTTGTTATTCTGTGGGCTCTATTTTCCATCTTATGTTATGCATTGTATTTATTATTTTTATTCTGTTTTAGAAATTAAAGTTTTTTATTTTTTATTTCACATTAATTTGGCATTCTGTCCCTGTTTTTATGTTCATTCTGTGTCTATGTTCCCTTGTTGTAAAGGACTTTGTGCTGCATTTAGTTGTATAAATGGTGCCATACATATACAGTGTATTATCATTTTTATTTATTTTTATATACTTAGAGAGCTATTTACTAATTAAACAACTGCACTACATTAATATGGATTTCAGGGGAGAGTTTTTGTGACTCATGATAAATGTATTGACAGATTTGTAAAAGCTAAATATAAATTTATATCAAAAAAACAAATTCTGCGGTGACTTGTAAACACTTATTTAAGTGAACATGAATTGGCTGTAGGTGTAAACGATTCACCAAATGTACAGTTGGTTTTTGACACACACTGTGTGATCAGCTCATTCTGAGTTCTATTGGCAGCTTTGTTGCAAAAGTCCAGGTTTATTTCTAAAAATCCTAATAGTCCAACATTGGCTTCCTTTAATGACATGTTTAAACACACAGCTGTTTCCATCTCCGTCAATGGGACATAAACAAGATATCAACAACAAACATGATGATGAATATGAATGTTTTGTGCATGTCTTGGTCCCTCACCATTCGTAGTCCTGGCGTGTGCAGGAGCAGTTAGCGATGGTGACGGGGCGGTCATAGTCCTCTCCGTTGAAACATGTAGCATGGGGAGCTCTTCTCTTAAACGTTACCTCTCTGCCCAACAGACACTCGTTACCGTGCTCATCTGACGGAGACCAGTGCTTGTAGTCAGCGTCAGAACACGGCACACCTGGAGAAAAATATTAAGAGAAAATCTATAGATATTTGACATTCACATGGAATCAGAGTTACTTGCTAATGTTCCTGGTGGTTAATGTGTCCATCAGTCTCAACTTCCCTTTCTTCTAGCCCTATAGATGATTTCTAAGTGATAATATATCCATTTAGTAGCTTTAATTAAACACTTCTGAGAATTCATGTGTTTCTTTACAGTATATCTCAAAAGTGAGTACACCCTTTAGATTTTTGCAAATATTCTGTTATATCCTTTCAGGGGATAACATTATCCTACTGAAACTTTGATATAACTTAAAGTAGTCAGTGTGCTGCTTGAATAACAGTATAGATTTATTGTCCTTTGAAAATTACTCAGTACACAGCTGTTAATGTCTAAACAGCTGGCAACAAAAGTGAGTACACCCCATAGTGAACATGTCCTAATTGTGCCCAATGATGTTGTTTTCCCGCCCTGGTGTCATGTGACTCGTTAGTGTTACAAGGATTCAGGTGTAAATGATAAGCAGGGCTGTTAAATTTGGTGTTTTGGGCACAATTCTCTCTGAATGCTGGACAACATGGCACCTCATGGCAAGGAACTCTCTGAGCGGCTGAAAAAAAGGATTATTGCGCTTCACAAAGATGGCCTTGGCTATAAGAAGATTGCCAACACCATGAAAATGAGTTGCAGCACAGTGGCTAAGATCATACAGCGGTTTTCCAGGACAGGTTCCACTCGGAACAGGCCTCGCCAGGGTCGACCAAAGAAGTTGAGTCCACGTGCTCAGCGTCATATCCAGAGGTTGGTTTCCAAAAATAGACGTGCGAGTGCTTCCAGCATTGCTGCAGAGGTTGCAGAAGTGGGATGTCAGCCTGTCAGTGCCCAGACCATACGCCGCACACTGCATCAAATCGGTTTGTATGGCCGTCGCCCCAGACAGAAGCCCCTTCTGAAACCGATGCATAAGAAAGCCCGCAAACAGTTTGCTGAAGACAATGAATCCAAGAACATGAGTTACTGGAACCATGTCCTGTGGTCTGATGAGACCAAAATAAACCTGTTTGGGTCAGATGGTGTCCGGCGTGTGTGGCGGCACCCTGGTGAGGAGTACCAAGACAAATGTGTTTTGCCTACAGTCAAGCATGGTGGTGGCAGCATCATGGTCTGGGGCTGCATGAGTGCTGCCGGCACTGGGGAGCTGCATTTCATTGAGGGACACATGAATTCCAATATATACTGTGACATCCTGCAGCAGAGCATGATCCCCTCTCTTCGGAAACTGGGCCGTAGGGCAGTTTTCCAACATGATAATGACCCTAAACACACCTCCAAGATGACAACGGCCTTGCTGAAGAAGCTGAAGGTTAAGGTGATGGACTGGCCAAGTATGTCTCCAGACCTAAACCCAATTGAGCACATGTGGGGCATCCTCAAGAGGAAGGTGGAGGAGTGCAAGGTGTCCAACATCCGTGCGCTCCGTGATGTCGTCGTGGAGGAGTGGAAGAAGATTCCAGAAGCAACCTGTGCAGCTCTGGTGAATTCCATGCCCAGGAGGGTTAAAGCAGTGCTAGATAACAATGGTGGTCACACAAAATATTGACACTTTGGGCACAATTAGGACATGTTCACTATGGGGTGTACTCACTTTTGTTGCCAACTGTTTAGACATTAACAGCTGTGTACTGAGTAATTTTCAAAGGACAATAAATCTATACTGTTATTCAAGCAGCACACTGACTACTTTAAGTTATATCAAAGTTTCAGTAGGATAATGTTATCCCCTGAAAGGATATAACAGAATATTTGCAAAAATCTAAAGGGTGTACTCACTTTTGAGATATACTGTACCATCAAGCACACAATACACATCCATCATACTGCTAGCACTATGTGTGAGGTAATTACATTTATTATAGCTTCTTTAACTACAATATATAGTATTTTTTGTAGTATTTACCTTTTGCTCAAGTATGATTTTGCCTTTACTTATTTACTAATAGTGTCTATTAGAGTACAAACTTCACAAAGGCTGGAGTCTGGATTATACAACTTTAATATACATGTTTCATTCTCTTGTTAACTACAAGTTAAAAATACATTTCTTATCAATTTCATTATACTGTTACTTTGCCGATTGTTCCTTTAGTTGTAGTGTCTTCTCAAAGACAGGCGTAGCAAATTGAAAACAGTCATCTCAGTTAACGTGAACAAACTGGTTTACAGGCTTTGTTAGCTACAGTTGCTACATGGCCAAAATGCTATGGTGGGCCGTCAGGGCCAGCAAGGCCTTCTCTGCTGGCCTAAACATCAGAATATACATTTAATTTTGATATATTTTTTCAAGACGAACTTTTCAAGAAAAGCTAGACATCGTGAGAAGAGAACGTCCAACTCCGACGGTAGCGAGCCTATCACAGCCGCGAAAAGGGTTTGTCCGTCACTTTCAAATCACTAACTACGAGCAGTACCCCCCGGCTCACAGCCTCCGAGAGGCACTGCACATTGTACTGCTGGGAATGCCTGCTATTTACAACTAAATGTTTCGTAAATATTAATATAACTCTGTTGTTAAGGTGATGCAACGCCCGGTTATACTGCGTTTCTATCTAAATGTATAGTTTCTAGAGCCATGGCGTCATAATGATGGTATTAAGAGGTGGAATAATTCAGGTAGGACTGTGTAGGACCTCACTGAAGGCCTAGATGTGAAATGCACGGCCCGCCACTGCCAACATGCTATGTAGCATCTGTAGCTAACGTGACTTTATTTAGCCAACAGGCTAAGAATGTGTCATAAATGTGTTACCGTACAATCTTAACTGGCCACACAGTGTAATTATCTTTGTTGCTATTGATCTGAGTTAACGAACAAGCTAACATTAACGCTATATTTAATGTAACAGTGAGGTTTAATAAGTTATCTAGAATTACTTCCTAGCCGTTGGCAGTCAAGCTGCAGTTTACATCAATGTCACTTCATCATTTTATCCTACTAGACATTTGCCTGAAATTGTCATTATTGGCAGATGAAATTTTGAGTTATGGCCAAAGATAAAGTATTGTGAACTCACAGTGACCTTTATCTTTGATTACCAAATTCTAATCTGTCCGTCGTGCGTCTGCCAAATTTGAAGGACTTCCCTCCAGGCACTACGCATGACTGTCACCGACGTGGAGGGATAAAAATTAAGAAATACAGCTCAAGTATAAACCTATAAATAGCTGTTGTGAGCTGTTAGTGCTTACAGCTGAGGCTCTCTTTATCCTCCCTCTGAACCTCCTTCTGTTTAACATACCCAGGACGTCGGAGGTGTTGACCTGCAGGATGAGCCAACTGTGCCTCAGGTCAGCATAGGAGCCGAAGATGGTAAAGATGGTGCTCTTCTCCCCGGGCTCGGTCAGCAGCTGGTAAACATACACCTCCCTGTCTGAGAACTGAAAGTCGATCCATGTCTCACCTTCATTGGTGCTGAACCTTACGGGGACAATATTTACCTCATTATTATTTTTATTATTTTAACAACAATGACTTTCCAAAACCAGGAAACTGAGTAACCTGAGTACAGGAACATAATTCTCTCTTCATGAGAGTGAGGTCAGCTTTTTTCACAATAATATACTGCATCACCTGCAAAGGAATAGCTTGCAATGCTGCTGTTCACATGGAGGTGTTATGTTACACCTCTGTTTACTGAGGGATGCTTTATTTGCCTACAACAAGCTGCTTGATATTAACGCTATCGCTTTTGCTGACTAATGAGAACATTCACTGGGGCCGGGGCCGTATATGTGCTTGACCCCAGATTTCCTCAAGCTGTTTGGGGATTCCAAATGGAAGCCTTCCAGGCACAAAAGCGACCTCTCAGGGTTTTATATTTCAAAATGTTTAGTCTATGGGGAAACAATTGAATGACAGATTTTTTTTCTGAGCTCAAATTTGATTCCTTTATTCCTGTCCTGGAGGAACATTTAAACAGTTAATTTGAACTTACTTGAGCTGTGTGGTGGAACTTCCTTGTGCGATAGCCATCAGAATACCACCATGGTCCCCCCATGTGTAGAAATAAGGGCCTGCCAGTGCCTGGAAAACAATGAACAGTGAATTATTGGCAATTATTATACAAAATAGGCCTTAAAAGGACATTTAGCAGTTGGGTAATTTCAAGCTTTAGTTTATCTGGAGGAGGAAATCTAAAGACACCTTTATGGTATTTTGTGAAATGGCACCTTTATTTTCCTCGATTTAAAACAGGATGCTGAGTGGGACAGAACACAGTGGTGATTCAATTGTAAACCATTACAATATCAGTTAAGGAATGAGACTATGTTCACACCTCCCAACTATTGGGCATTTATATCTTTACTTTGAGCAAAAAACTTTCCAAACAAACTGCGGTACTGGTCATTTGGAAATGTAGCTGCCTGGAACTCTCAAATTCAGTACATTCAGTCAACACAGAGGGGTCAATGTCTCGTAAAGTTATCTGCAGGACCCAATAACACAAAGCCATCTAATAACAACATGTTCTCAGTATCGCTAGCATCTGAATAGAGCATCTATATATATATCTATCTATCTATCTATCTATCTATCTATATCTATCTATCTATCTATCTATCTATCTATCTATCTATATATATATATATATATATATATATATATATATATATAAAAATATAAATATAATTTAAAACTGCACTTATTCATATTTTCATATTAACAATGGGTTAGTCCTCTTAGTCTCACCTTATCGCGGTGGAGAGGGTTGTGTGTCCCTATGAATCTGAGAGCTGTGTTGTCTGGAGCCTAGTGCTCCTGGTAGGGTTTCGCAAAGGCAAATTGGTCTCAGGCGAGGGGCCAGACTAAGAATGGTTCAAAACGACTTCATGAAAAACAGGGAAAAGAAAGGAGAGACCCTGCACGGAGGAAGCCCGGGGCCCCCGTCTGGAGCCAGGCCCAGAGGGAGGGCCCGACAGCGAGCGCCTGGTGGCCGGGTTTGCCACGGAGCCCGGTCGGGCACAGCCCGAAGAAGCTACGTGGTGCCTTCCATCCATCCATCCTGTGGGCCCACCACTCATGGGAAAAACCGGTGGGGTCGGGTGCGCTGTCACACGGGTGGCAGTGATGGTCAGGTACCTCGACGGACCAGACCCGGGCAGCAGAGGCTGGCTCTGGTGACGTGGAACGTCACCTCTCTGTGGGGGAAGGAGCCGGAACTAGTGCGGGAGGTGGAGCGCTACCAGTTGGATCTGGTGGGGCTTACCTCTACGAACAGTCTTGGCTCTGGAACCGTACTCCTGGATAGGGGTTGGACTCTATTCTTCTCCGGAGTTGCCCAAGGTGTGAGGCGTCGGGCCGGGGTGGGGATACTCACAAGTCCCCGGCTGAGCGCCGCTACGTTGGAGTTTACCCCGGTGGACGAGAGGGTCGCCTCCCTACGCCTTCGGGTTATGGGGGGGAAAACTCTGACTGTTGTTTGTGCCTATGCCCTAAAGCGCAGTTTGGAGTATTCGGCCTTCTTGGAGACCCTGAATGGAGCCCTGCAGGGGGCTCCAGTAGGGAACTCCGTAGTCTTGCTGGGAGACTTCAACGCACACGTCTGAAACGATGGAGACACCTGGAGAGGCGTGATTGGGAGGAAGAGCCTCCCTGATCTAAACCCGAACGGTCGTTTGTTGTTGGACTTCTGTGCTAGTCATGGAATGGCCATAACAAACACCATGTTCGAACATAAGGATGCTCATAAGTGTACGTGGTACCAGAGCACCCTAGGCCAAAGGTCAATGATCGATTTTGTAATCGTATCATCTGATCTGAGGCCGCATGTTTTGGACACTCGGGTGAAGAGAGGGGCGGAGCTGTCTACTGATCACCATCTGGTGGTGAGTTGATCAAGGGGTGGGGGAAGACTCTGGACAGACCTGGTAAACCCAAACGGGTAGTGCGGGTGAACTGGGAACGTCTGGAGGAAGCCCCTGTCCTGGGGATCTTCAACTCACACCTCTGGCGGAGCTTTTCAGACATCCCTGTGGAGGTTGGGGGCATTGAACCTGAGTGGGCGATGTTCAAAACCTCTATTGCTGAAGCTGCGGTGATGAGCTGCGGTCTCAAGGTCTTAGGTGCCTCAAGGGGTGGTAACCCTCGAACACCGTGGTGGACCCCGGTGGTCAGAGAAGCCGTCCGACTGAAGGAGTCCTTCCGGGTTATGTAATCCGGGAGGACTCCGGAAACAGTTGCAGGGTACCGAAGGACTAGAAGGGCGGCAGCGTCTGCCGTGTCAGAGGCAAAGCAGCGGGTGTGGGAGAAGTTCGGAGAAGCTATGGAGAAGGACTTTCGATCGGCACCAAGGTGCTTCTGGAAAACCATCCGGCACCTCAGGAGGGGGAAGCGAGGAACCATCCAAGCTGTGTACAGCAAGGGTGGGAACCTGCTGACTTTGACTGAGAAGGTTATCGGCCGGTGGAAGGAGCACTTTGAGGAACTCCTGAATCCGACTAACACGCATTCTATGGTAGAGGCAGAGCTGGAAGCTGATGGGGATCATCGTCAATTTCCCTGATGGAAGTCACTGAGGTAGTCAAACAACTCCACAGTGGCAAAGCCGCAGGGGTTGATGAGATCCGTCCAGAAATGCTGAAGGCTTTGGGTGATGAGGGGCTGTCTTGGTTGACACGCCTCGTCAACATTGCGTGGAAGTCTGGGACAGTGCCTAGGGGTTGGCAGACCGGGGTGGTGGTTCCCCTATTTAAAAAGGGGGACCAGAGAGTGTGTGCCAACTATTGGGGTATCACACTTCTCAGCCTCCCTGGTAAAGTCTACTCGGCCGGTAGTCGAACCTCTGATTGAAGAGGAACAATGCGGATTCCGGCCTGGTCGTGGAACAACGGACCAACTCTTCACTCTCGCAAAGATCCTGGAGGGGGCCTGGGAGTACGACCATCCGGTCTACATGCGTTTTGTGGATCCGGAGAAGGTGTATGACCGGGTCCCCCGGGTGATACTGTGGATGGTGCTGCGGGAGTATGGGGTGAGGGGTCACTTCTGAGGGCCATCCAATCCCTGTACGTCCAAAGCGAGAGTTGTGTCAGGATACTCGGCAGTAAGTCGGACTCGTTCCCAGTGAATGTTGGCCTCCGCCAGGGCTGCGCTTTATCACCAATCCTGTTTGTGATTTTCATGGACAGGATATCGAGGCGTAGTCGTGGAGGAGAGGGGCTGCAGTTCGGTGACCTGAGAATCTCATCGCTGCTCTTTGCAGATGATGTGGTCCTTATGGCATCATCAGTCTGTGACCTTCAACAGTCACTGGATCGGTTCGCAGCCGAGTGTGAAGCGGTTGGGATGAGGATCAGCACCTCAAAATCTGAGGCCATGGCTCTCAGCAGGAAACAGGTGGATTGCCTACTCCGGGTAGGGAATGAGCCTTTACCCCAAGTGAAGGAGTTCAAGTACCTCGGGGTCTTGTTCGCGAGTGAGGGGACGATGGAGCGAGAGATTGGCCGGAGAATCGGAGCAGCGGGGGCGGTACTACAGTCACTTTACCGCACTGTTGTGACGAAAAGAGAGCTGAGCCAGAAGGCAAAGCTCTCGATCTACCAGTCGATCTTCGTTCCTACCCTCACCTATGGTCATGAAGGCTGGGTCATGACCGAAAGAACGAGATCACGGGTACAAGCGGCCGAAATGGGTTTTCTCAGATGGGTGGCTGGCGTCTCCCTTAGAGATAGGGTGAGAAGCTCAGCCATCCGTGAGAGACTCGGAGTAGAGCCGCTGCTCCTTTACGTTGAAAGGAGCCAGTTGAGGTGGTTCGGGCATCTAGTAAGGATGCCAACTGGGCGCCTCCCTAGGGAGGTGTTCCAGGCATGTCCAGTTGGGAGGAGACCCCGGGGAAGACCCAGGACTCGGTGGAGAGATTATATCTCCTCACTGGCCTGGGAATGCCTCAGGATTCCCCAGTCGGAGCTGGAGGATGTGGCCCGGAGAAGGGAAGATTGGGGTTCCTTACTGGAGCTGCTGCCCCCGCAACCCGACCCCGGATAAGCGGTAGACAATGGATGGATGGATGGACAATGGGTTAGTGACAGACCCACAGAGGATTATACGACTACTCATTTCCTCAGCTCTGTGGCTCATTTTTCAGCTTATTGGTTTGGCAGCTATTTTCAGCATGAACACTAAACCCACGACCTGCTCAGCACCAAACGACAGACAGATAAAGCTAACAACTAGCCGGTGAACATTGTGGAGAATTCAGCAGCTAAGGATCCAGCCAGAGATTCTTCTCAGGAGTTGGTGGAGACCAAAAGCAGAGATAAAATAAGTCAATATTGGCTTTACAATCCTCATTACACTCCTAATGAATACCAATGTTGCTCTGCATCTGCTGGACGTGTAAATTTAGGAAACTAAACTTTATATTCTGAGAACGTAAATATCGTGCTTTCAATTGATCAGCCTGAGATCCCTCAGTCTTACAAGCTGCGTTCTACTTCATCACGTCATCTGTGTCAGATTGTGTACTGACCTCTCTCCAGCGAGCTCCAGCACTGCTAGATACATACACATTAGGTTTGTTGGCCAAGTTCCTGCCAAAAGATCCTGCAATCAGAGGACAAAAGGGCATATTTTACACACACACACACATTACGGGGGTTTCCCTGGATATTGCAGACTTGATGTGGTCATTGCTTTCGCTGTCGCATATGGAAAATATGTAACTAAAAAACTCAAACCACAGCATTATGCATCTTTTCATGCATGTGTCCTTTGTTTGCACTGACAAATACTTTCCTTTGACAGTATTTTATTATCTAATAAGGCAGATCACCAGTAATGATCTGCTTATGCAATTCACAAAGAAACATAATGAAATCCATCTTGCATAAATGGATGGTGTCCCCACATATGTTTCAAGTAGATGTTTTGCTGGATAAACACAACTTTTGAGTTACTGGTGAGCTACAGGAAAGGTCTGGCGATCACCAGTCAGTAGGATTCATGAACGTCGGCACAAAATTTAAATCGGCAGTCAATACAATGTTTTCTCACACAGGCTCAATCTAAGGAGGTTGTGCATTGAGGTTTATCTTAACACCCTGACAGGAAACCCTGTCCTTGGATTAAACCATGAACTTTTTTGATTTTACTCAATCGATTACATGCCTGTTATTCACACTGCAAAGGGGCTCCGGGGTTGGAGATGAGGAAGGGTAGTCACCGTAAAGAGAAAGCTCTGTATCTCTATATTTCCGTAAATGAGGAGTGTTCAGCCACACACACACACACACACACACACACACACACACACACACACACACACACACACACACACACACA
The DNA here is from genome assembly GCF_900634415.1 of Cottoperca gobio. Classification (NCBI taxonomy): domain Eukaryota; kingdom Metazoa; phylum Chordata; class Actinopteri; order Perciformes; family Bovichtidae; genus Cottoperca; species Cottoperca gobio. The sequence goes on along the minus strand of NC_041367.1, from coordinate 23,742,192 downwards.
CACACACACACACACACACACACACACACACACACACACACACACACACACACACACACACACACACACACACAGGTAATCAAATCTCTCTTCATGGTGAATGATTTTGAGAACATCAGATTAGAATGAGAGTAAGATGGTTGTGTCTCTATGGAGGACTGTAATAGTCCCTCTGCAATGACGCTCTGACTCTGTAAAACAGGCTAATGCCTCTCATTAAATACCATCACACAAGGAGCCGGAGACTCAAGACAATAAACAAATGTTCAAAAGTTGACTGTCTGCAGATATGAAACGGCTGTCACTGTGTATGTGTGTTTACTAGAGTTTTATCATTATCACTATTTAAAGAGTAACTTTCAACCAAGGCACTGTTTTGCTGCCTTCTCTGGTTAGAAGTTACAGACCTGCTTCACCTCTGACCACACCCAGCATTAGTGATGCGGTCAGTGATGCAGCCGCTGCACCTGTAACTAGAGCTGCAAAGGGTGGGAAAATGTCCAGTGAATGTCCCAGGTAACTTCAAATCTGAAATTTTGGAAGATTCTGCACAATTTAATAATGTGAATACTATGTGCTTATCAGTCTCTAGGGCAGGGGTTCTCAACGAGGGCGGCAGCGCCCCCCTAGGGGGCGTTCAGAGAACGTTGGGTGCGCTGGAAGCAAACATGCCGTACTGCACAAGCTGAAAGGACGAGTGCGTTTGGATAATGTTAACGTTGTGTGTTTTTAGACTATTATTTTTATTTTGCTGAGCGATAAAGTGCTGCTTGAAAAAAACAAACAAGCGCCGCCACTGCTCGAAAGCATTAATGTTATTCAAAGGATACACCATGAATAAAACTAATCTGAATTAATGTTAAAACACTAACACTTTGGTCAGGACTTGGACCAGCAGCAGACGAGCTGCACTCTGGCTGCTTGTAGCAGCAGAGCTAACAATCGGCAGAGCTAACGTTATAGCAGAGCTAACACCAGCATCACTGCTGCTGATTCAGGCTATGTGCGTTTAAAAACCGTGGATATTTTCGCCTGAGTTTCTGAACGCTGGGGTCGATGTCCCTCCATTTATCATTAAAGTGTTGGAATTTGTAAATTTTTTGTACTTTGTCATTCTCTCCTCTCCTTTCCTCCTGTCTGACTGGAGGTGTTCACGAAACGGAGAGAATGTGATTAATGCGCAAAGCAATATATATATATATATATATATATATATTTATTTATATATATTTGGAATAATTCTGATAGTTGTTTAATAATAATAATAATAATAATAATAATAATAATAATAAAGTGTCTGCTGGGTGCTGATAAGGAAGTGAATGGAGCTCCCCCTCCCCCCTTCAGGAAGCCAGACCACAGAAGATGACTGATGGGCTTGTATAGCTTGTTTCCTGTCTGTGAACTTATCTGTAATCAGAACAAGAGGAAGCTGCTGTAAAATTAACATAAACTCGCCTGACTCCAGCTCGGTCAGTGAGACCATCCTCCAACAGATGGCACCCAAAGCCTCTTCATCTGGCTTCACTGACTTACAGACACGCCAACATGACTGAAACCTTTTCCTGTCCATCACACAGACACTAGATTTCTAATAGTGTTTGAGTCGTATAAGAATGAGCTTAAACTGCGGGTTAAAACTGCGACTTTAACTGTTTAAAGGCACAATGTGAGATCCACACCACTGAAATCCGCACTGCACTAGAATTCATTTGGTCCAAAGAAATATCACATTGAGCGATCCTCGATTCTAAACATTTTAAGTTTTTTGAAATCCTGCCTTTATCAGCGTTGTTGCTGCTTGTTGTCCCACCTGTGGCCATGATGAGTCCTGGTGCAGAGTCCTTGGATAAAATGGGCATCCTCCTCAGCTGGATGTTGAACAGCTGGCTCCAGCGCTGGGCCAGGTGGAGAGAGCAACCTTTACCAAGCTGAAGAGAAGGAGAGGAAAGTCAGAGGACATTGTTCAGTTGCTTTCAGTATTCTTCTCTCTGCTTTACCACCCACTTACATCATGAGACTACTAGACAGAAAAGGTACGTACTAGAAATAGAAAGTACGGTTTGAAATGTAAGTTTGACAATATATTATATAAGTCCTTCAGTACCCGGCATTCCTACAGCCTAAGGCAAGTTAGATTTAAGACTTAAGACATTTTTAAGGCCACTCTTTGGCCAATTTTTGAGAGGCATTTAGTACATAAAAAATATATATATATATTCCCACTTATTTTGAGATTTAACATTGCAACGTCAGAAATACAAAGTTGTAGACTTTTGAAAGATTGATTTAAGACATTTTAATACCAATTAAGGCTTTATTTTTCTCTTAATGAATACAATGCCTTTTAAGACTTTAAAGGATCCACGAGAACTCAGAGTATAATAGAGGTTTGACCTTATTCTTCATACCGTAACCTATCATCCGTTTTTAAAACCTGCCTTAATGAACTGTCATTATATCCAAGACAAAAACATTTTGCAATCAATAATTTAGTGATTTAGGTGTGAATAACGGATGTGAGGCTACAAGCCGCTTAAATCTTAAAAGTGTGAAAGACTAAATCTAGAGCTAGGTTGTATGAAAACGAGGTTGCAACTACGATTCACTTTTGATTTGTCTATTAATTCTTTAATGACTCAAAAATCGTTTCATCCATAGAATGTGAGAAGCAAAGTAATGCGCTCTCCTGCTGCCCACAGTGCAATGTGCAGCTGCACCTGTAGCTTCCACTTTTCAGTCCAGTGTAACGAGTATTCCTGTGCTGGAATAATTCTTTATTCCCGATGATTTATGATCATTTGATTAAACACAGGTTTATTAGGACTATGCATCATGTGCAATCTAAAATAAATAATAAAGCTCTTAAAACTGGAGGTTGACAAAAGGGCCACATAATTAGCTAATAATGCAGCACGTGCCTTAGTTATACATGTAGGTGTGAATTCTTTAACTCATTTGCTTTAATTAAAATGACCAAAACCAACTGTATGCAGTATACCTGGGCCTACACATTGTTTGGAAGCAGAGGTCTCTGTGGGCATCAGCATGAGCGTAAAACACCATGCTACAGGTAAGACTTCACAAGGTGATTAGAGAAGAATCATATCCACCGTCGTAATAACGGATGACAACAAGAAACCAATTTCTGATGTTGGCAAACAACAATCAGAAATCATTAAAGACGCAGGTTTGTTGGTGTACCTGGCAGTCCACAGTGCCTCCCAGGCTGTCAGCAGCAGGCGGCTGCAGCAGCTCCCACGTCCCACCCTTGTCGAAAGTGATGACGGATCGCATGTTGTCCTCTGTGACCGAGCCGTTGATGAGCGTGGCGATGAAGACTCCTCGCAGCCCCTCCACGCGGTGCAGGTCTGCAAAAGGCTCATTGGCAAAGTACCTGAAACACATCATCAGGGTCAGGCAGGAGCACTTCATGAGGTTGTGCTTCATGTACTACAAATTAAGAAGAAAAGTATTACTTGCATTAAAACACCTTTTACTTTTAGAGTAGAGGTGGAATGTGTGATAATCGCAGCCTCAACATAGCTAGAATTATTTTTTGCTGATTCATTTCTTGAATAGATTATTTTTAAACCGCTGGTTTCACTGGACATGTTCACTTGGCTGGAGAACACTGGCGGGCAAACGCAGCTTAACTAAAGGATTCAGCACTTTACAGCTGTATGAGGCAACTTCACACCAATCAGAGAGAGGTAAACAGGAAGCTTCAACTTCATTACCCAGAAATGATGCAAGAGAGCTGCACACGCACACACACCAACCTGTTCAGCAGGATGCTTTAAGTTTAGATAAACGGAAGGCACACCTCTTTTTATTACCAGAAGACACAGTGCCAGATACACAGAAAGAACCATCATTGGCAGGATAACACCTAGGCCGACCCTGTGACAAAACAACACAGGCTCTTCCTGATGTGATTATGGAGAAGACGAAGCAGAAAAACAATGAATGCAGCGCTCAGAGGGCAGACTGAGTCATGGTGTCAGATCAATAGATTGTCTTTTATTAGATTTTATTAGCCTTTGTATTATCAGTGTCATCTGGCATTTGTGAGGAAAACTAAAGTCTTCCTGTCAGTTACTAAGGTTGCTATGAGAACTACTCAATTACTAGCAAACCAGCAGATTGTGCTTAAACCGTAGATACACACCGGGTTAAATATCATATGCTACGCTACTGATACTTATCCAAATACATAAATATTAAGCATGAAAGTTCATTCTTTCATTCTACAAAACCGCCCAAACTCAAGATTTATCTGGAGCTTTCGAATGCATCGCAGGCTTTCATCAGCAGGCTCAGTTTTTATGAAAAATAATCAGTTGGCTCCAAACTACTCTCATCTGAAGGGAACTCACAACATTTTAGTCTCATAGCTTTCAGTCTTTCACAACATGCATTAGGCACACATGTGATCTGGGGCTGATTTCACCACTTGACAACGCCAATTATACATTATTATGTGTGCTTTTTATATACAGTATATATAGAAAATGTAATATTACGCTATATTTGACGATGATGCGACAATATTGTAGTGTTGACTATTGGAGCTTTCAGAAAATATTTACACTATGAGGTTTAAAAAAAATAATCATCTAGGGTTGGGACTGTGATATTAACTCATTAACATTCAGGCATATTGGTCACTGTGCACTCTCGCTGCACGTCTGTATACTGTAGGCCCATCAGTGTTTCCTCTCTGCCACACTGCTTGACTGACTCGGACTGCAGACCCTCTCTCTCTCTCTCAGGTGTGTGCTGTTGCATTATGACAGCCCTAGTGTCCACCTTCAGTTTCACTCGCAAAATCAATCTGCGCACCATTGATAAATCCTGAAATTGTCGGCCCGACCCTCAGACATCCACAAGGAGCTTGGCGTGAAACTGCTGAAAAGGTGGTTTAGGCTAGTGATTAGGATGATAACCTGTAAAGCTATTCCAGGCACGAGCAACTGTGGGTAAAGCCAGGAGAAGGATTATATATCCCATCTGGCCTGGGAATGCCTTCAGGATCCCCCGAGTGAGCTGGTGGAAGTAGCTATGGAGAGAGAGTGGGCTGCTATGCTCAGCCTGGCTGAGTTAGTGTCCCTGACAAAGGTTTTTATTCAAAGTGTGTAATGCCTTTTTAGTGACACTAAGTTCTAAGTAAATGTTTGTTTTCCAACCAGCCCAACATGTTTTATGACAAATGTTAGATGATGTTTGTTTGTTTGTTTGTTTGTTTGTTTGTTTGTTTGTTTGTTTGTGTGTGTACCTGATCAGTGTGTTGCTGCCGGAGCCCTCGGGACTGTAGTACAGAACATTCTCCAGAGACAGAGAGAAGGACAGGCCCTGTGTGTCTGAGATGTAGAGGTGTGTGACATTGTTCAGGTGATTCACACACACAAACACTTGGTCCTCTGACGCATCTGCTATGTAGTACTCCTGTGAAGAACAGAAGAAGAAAGAGAGAAGAGTCACCTTTAGTTCACCTACTGTGTGATTAGACTGAAGACGCAACACATGACTGGAAACGCTGTGAACAGCCTGGATATAAAACATGGACGAGCCGCCTCCACTACAGCACACAGTGTACAAGTCCATCAGAATCAGGATGACATTTGTGTCACATATTTTTAGAAATGGGAGCCAAACTGATGCAGTTTGCTTATTTCAAGTACAGCACACTGTGCACACTGTGCTGATACAGACAGGAGTGAAGCAGAGCTGGGAATGTGATGTGACACTGACTTTGACTCATCTCTGACTCGACAATGACCCTTTTGCCAAATGTATTCAAGCTCATGAACTTGATGACCACTTGGTGACCACGATCTTGATGATCAGGTTAACTCTGGGGTCTAACACCTATAAATCTGCAAAAGCACAAACTCTCAATCTTTTTCTGCTATAGACCCAAAACACAACAAATCTTAAGCATAAAGGTATCTTTCGCCTTGGGAAGACATATCTTGTTGTTATTTATGACCATTTTTGTCAGTTAAACGCACAATATGTTATTTTCTGCCACTAGGGGTCTCTCTATCAAATCAATAACAAAAGGCAGAGTTTGGTGGTGAGGTGAATTAGTGTCGGATCATGGGAGTCAGATTCCTTTACTGTTCAGGAAGTTTTTCACCAGGAGTCGAATTATCCACAGAGGTCTCCACGTCTCTGAAGCAAACGGACCGGGTGATTAAAACCGGTCAGATCACTAAATAAAGCAGTGTCTTCATCCCGTTAAAACATATAGTTAAAAACAAACAAGATCCAAAAAGTGGATCATAAAAATGTGGCATAAAACTGGATAAAAAGTCGATTTACGACTTCTGGCAGACAACCACAACGCTGACTCATGCTCACAGTGGATACAACGTCATTACCGGCGACCAGACAAAACGCACCGTTAACCTGATTAAAATGATGGATTTCTTTACGTTTGAAAATTGTTGGAAACCTTTGGGATAATGTAAGTACACAACTCAACAAAATATATAACAATGCAGGAAAGTGGCATATTGTACCTTTAGGAGAGTTTAGGAGCAACTTTTGGTACTCAACAGTTTTTGATACTACGGACACATTTCAGTCTGCATTGAGAGTCGATACCCAGCCCTACTTCATCATTTAATCTACTGATTAGGCTGTTTTATAACTTCTTCATGAATTGAATTACTGCTGCAGTACATGTAAAAGAGACTCACTGTGATTGGATGTCGGGTCATAAACTGGGCAGCTTTCATTGGCTGGCGGTTGTAGGAAACCCAGAGCTGAACAGATGAAGGATCATGGCTGCCAAACAGTTTCTGGAAAGGCAGAGGACAGAGAGACAGAGACAGAGACAGCACAGTTCACTCAACTCATCATTTATGTCAAAGCCTTGAACACTTCAGAGGCAGCCAATCTACTAACATGCTGTGATTTTTCGTGGAGCAGCTCCAACTTGATACTGACATGCAGGCTTCATCTGTCACTGCAGAAGGAATTCTAGTTAACGACAATCTTGGTGGCCAAAATCCCCCAAAAACAAATGTGAAATGTTTATTCAAGCATCTCAGGATATTTTGTTTGTGATGAACCCGGGCCGGGGTCTTGTGACACTGAAAGTCCTGACTTGGTTGACAGTGTTGTTACATGTGGAGTAAAGCTGGACACTGCTATCCCCAGAGGATGTGGATAAAGACAAGAGACTTTGGTAATCGGGTCTGTCCTGATGATGTTTTCCTGTCTTAAAAGTCCAACAGCATAGTGCTCGACAGCTGAGTCAGAAAACATTAAACGTCCAGTTAATAAAAGAGTCCAGTGGGGTACAAAAATGTGTGTGTGTGTGTGTGTGTGAGTGAGTGAGTGAGTGAGTGAGTGAGTGAGTGAGTGAGTGAGTGAGTGAGTGAGTGAGTGAGTGAGTGAGTGAGAGAGAGAGAGAGAGAGAGAGCGAAACTCCAAAGCCACGTCTTTGTTGTCATTACAAATACATTAGGAGGCTGGCTGCTAAAAAGGAGCAGAGCTATGATCTTCTTGAGTTATAAGCATGCAGACCAGACAGAGTGGAGGACTTGAGTATATCTTATTTCAGTGTGAGCGTGTGACTATGTGTGTGTGAGTGCCTGAGAGAGAAACATCTTCCTAGGGATAGAATCCACATTTCTGACTTTGAGTGACTTGGATTTTCATTTGAACCGTGACTAATGAACTACCCACCACACAACACAGCGATGAAATTATATACTGTATGTAGAGTGATACACCGGATGAATGTGCCCTAAAGCATACTCTGCTTTATCGTCTATTTTACGCTAAATGGGACCATGATTTACAAAAATTAACATCATCGAAGAAGACTTGAAACTAGAGATTGAGAACATCTAGAAAGCATAAACTAGTTAGGAAACGGTTTACTGAGGTTATAAATCAACTCAGAAGTCGGGACATTTTCTCATAGACTTCTACACAATCAGACATCTTTTTGCAATCAGTGGAGTCGCCCCCTGTTGGATATTAGAGAGAATGCATGTTGAAGGCACTTCCGCACTGGCTTCACATTTCAGACCCAGCGGTTGCCGCTTGTTTTGGAGCCAGGTCCCAAGTGGCCATTCAAAGAACTACAGTTTGTTGAACTTCCACATTTGTTGGCATTTTGGGTCTTGACCCTAACTTTGGCAAAAACTGCTGTAGAATGGTTCCTTTCAGAAGCAGTTGTTCTTTTTAGAGAGCAAATATCACTAGATTGGCTGAGGAGTGCTAATTCATGAATGCAGGTATAGAACAGGTGCTCTTTGGATTCAAAGAACAAATCATGAGACTAAAAAAAAGAGTAAGGGAAGACTCTGTGATCAATAAGTCATAACCAAACTTTCTGCCTCACGGTTGTTTGCCTCTATTAAACAGTCAAGTTGCAGTTTATATCTATGTCAATCCAAAATGTCATCACATCATCATTTTTAATCCCATTAAGACATTTGTGTGAAATTGTCATAATTAGAGTATTAATTCTTGACTTATGGCCAAAAATGTATTTTGTGATGTCACAGTGACCTTGACCTTTGACCCTCAAAATCTAATCAGTTTATTATCGAGTCCAGGCGGACGTTTTGCTAAATTTGAAGAAATTCCCTCAAGGCATTCCTGAGATATCGCGTTCACGACTCTTGAAAACGTATTTTGTGATGTCACAGTGACCTTGACCTTTGACCACTAATTTCTAATTAGTTTATCCTCGAGTACAAGTGAACGCTTGTGCCAAATTTTAAGAAATTCCCTTAATGCCTACCGACAAACGTACAGAGAGACGTACGGACAACACGAAAACATAACATCCGACTTCGGCTGTAGCCGGCGTAAAGCCACAAATATACCAAAGCAGTTTTTCTAAAAAGTGGAATAAGCCTTTAATAAATGGGCTTAGCGCCTACACGTTTCAACTCAGTCATGCCCTGAAGATCACGGTGAGCATTTGTTAAAAGCTTTTTAATTTTTGCTTAACAGCATGCCTTGTTTCTTTGGTTATGACTTATTGATTACAAAGTACAATTCTAAACTCTCTATTTTGGTGCCACAGTTTTTCCTTTAATTCAAGAAGCAGGAGTACAGCGTTTCAGGCCCAGGTTAGCTCTACATTAGGTACAGAACCTCTGGGAGCCTTTTCCAGTGTCTTTATGAAACAGATAGTGTCTCCTTTTTGGACTCCGCTCCTGGACAGAATGGATGTGCACGTGTTTTACAAACTCATTGCTGATCCTAATTAATGTTCACAACATGTAGACACAACCTGAGAAGGACAGGAGCTGCATAAGATATGAAGTTAAATGTATAAATAAAACATAATACACTTAAAGAGATAGTTTGACATTTGGGAAACGCGCTCACTCGTTCTCTTGTCAAGAGTTAGCCAAAAAGGTTGATATCATTCTCATATCTGGTGGCATCTCGAGGTTCTGGCAGGAGGATTTTTCACTTTATAGAGCCAAGCTATCGGTAGCCCCAAACACTATTGATATACAGAACAGAATGATATGATACACATTAGATTTTTACTTACAAGTGATCCCTATTAGAGTTGTTTCTGATGCCACATTTTAAACAGAATCTATGGAAGTGATTTATTACCATAATTACCTCTGCCAAGGAGTTTATGTTTCCTCTTCCGTTTGTTTATCTGCTTGTCAGCAGGATACTGCCACGCCGTCTCATTCTAAATACTGTTTCAGAGGATTTGTCACCCTGACAAGATCAAAAATCTGGGGGGAATTTAATTCCTTTCATTTCTGGAGTTTTTGGTATAACATGTACAATATAAAGTAAGTGAAATTCACAATACCAGCAACCTTCTTATTCTAACACGCTGGTGCATGTGGGTCTTTTCTCCTTGGAAGGATATGTGGCCATCCTTGACAGCCTGAGCAGCCCCCAGTCTACAGCAGAGCATTTCCACCTTTTCTATTCAGTGTATTGATTTAGCTAACGTAGTGCCCACATTGTGTGGTGTGATGTTAAAACAAAGCAGCAACTACACTGAGACAAATGGAAGGAACGGAGAGAGGGACAAAATACAAGCAGGTATGCCTTTTGAGATGTAGAGAAAGTTTCTATTAGACCGAAGAAGAATTTTGAAAACTCAGAAATAAGATTTTTGTTAATTGTGGGTTTGAAAAATATAAATATAATTTAAAACTGCACTTATTCATATTTTCATATAACAATGGGTTAGTCCTCTTAGTCTCACTATCGCGGTGGAGAGGGTGTGTGTCCCTATGAATCTGAGAGCTGTGTTGTCTGGAGCCTAGTGCTCCTGGTAGGGTTTCGCAAAGGCAAATTGGTCTCAGGCGAGGGGCCAGACTAAGAATGGTTCAAAACGACTTCATGAAAAACAGGGAAAAGAAAGGAGAGACCCTGCACGGAGGAAGCCCGGGGCCCCCGTCTGGAGCCAGGCCCAGAGGGAGGGCCGACAGCGAGCGCTGGTGGCCGGGTTTGCCACGGAGCCGGTCGGGCACAGCCCGAAGAAGCTACGTGGTGCCTTCCATCCATCCATCCTGTGGGCCCACCACTCATGGGAAAAACCGGTGGGGTCGGGTGCGCTGTCACACGGGTGGCAGTGATGGTCAGGTACCTCGACGGACCAGACCCGCGGCAGCAAGAGGCTGGCTCTGTGACGTGGAACGTCACCTCTCTGTGGGGGAAGGAGCCGGAACTAGTGCGGGAGGTGGAGCGCTACCAGTTGGATCTGGTGGGGCTTACCTCTACGAACAGTCTTGGCTCTGGAACCGTACTCCTGGATAGGGGTTGGACTCTATTCTTCTCCGGAGTTGCCCAAGGTGTGAGGCGTCGGGCCGGGTGGGGATACTCACAAGTCCCCGGCTGAGCGCCGCTACGTTGGAGTTTACCCCGGTGGACGAGGAGGTCGCCTCCCTACGCCTTCGGGTTATGGGGGGGAAAACTCTGACTGTTGTTTGTGCCTATGCCCTAAAGCGCAGTTTGGAGTATTCGGCCTTCTTGAGACCCTGAATGGAGCCCTGCAGGGGGCTCCAGTAGGGAACTCCGTAGTCTTGCTGGAGACTTCAACGCACACGTCTGAAACGATGGAGACACCTGGAGAGGCGTGATTGGAGGAAGAGCCTCCCTGATCTAAACCCGAACGGTCGTTTGTTGTTGGACTTCTGTGCTAGTCATGGAATGGCCATAACAAACACCATGTTCGAACATAAGGATGCTCATAAGTGTACGTGGTACCAGAGCACCCTAGGCCAAAGGTCAATGATCGATTTGTAATCGTATCATCTGATCTGAGGCCGCATGTTTTGGACACTCGGGTGAAGAGAGGGGCGGAGCTGTCTACTGATCACCATCTGGTGGTGAGTTGATCAAGGGGTGGGGGAAGACTCTGGACAGACCTGGTAAACCCAAACGGGTAGTGCGGGTGAACTGGGAACGTCTGGAGGAAGCCCCTGTCCTGGGGATCTTCAACTCACACCTCTGGCGGAGCTTTTCAGACATCCCTGTGGAGGTTGGGGGCATTGAACCTGAGTGGGCGATGTCAAAACCTCTATTGCTGAAGCTGGGTGATGAGCTGCGGTCTCAAGGTCTTAGGTGCCTCAAGGGTGGTAACCTCGAACACCGTGGTGGACCCCGGTGGTCAGAGAAGCCGTCCGACTGAAGGAGTCCTTCCGGTTATGTAATCCGGGAGGACTCCGGAAACAGTTGCAGGGTACCGAAGGACTAGAAGGGCGGCAGCGTCTGCCGTGTCAGAGGCAAAGCAGCGGGTGTGGGAGAAGTTCGGAGAAGCTATGGAGAAGGACTTTCGATCGGCACCAAGGTGCTCTGGAAAACCATCCGGCACCTCAGGAGGGGGAAGCGAGGAACCATCCAAGCTGTGTACACAAGGGTGGGAACCTGCTGACTTTGACTGAGAAGGTTATCGGCCGTGGAAGGAGCACTTTGAGGAACTCCTGAATCCGACTAACCACGCATTCTATGGTAGAGGCAGAGCTGGAAGCTGATGGGGATCATCGTCAATTTCCCTGATGGAAGTCATGAGGTAGTCAAACAACTCCACAGTGGCAAAGCGCAGGGGTTGATGAGATCCGTCCAGAAATGCTGAAGGCTGGGTGATGAGGGGCTGTCTTGGTTGACACGCCGTCAACATTGCGTGGAAGTCTGGGACAGTGCCTAGGGGTTGGCAGACCGGGGTGGGGTTCCCCTATTTAAAAAGGGGGACCAAGAGGTGTGTGCCAACTATTGGGGTATCACACTTCTCAGCCTCCCTGGTAAGTCTACTCGGCCGTAGTCGAACCTCTGATTGAGAAGGAACAATGCGGATTCCGGCCTGGTCGTGGAACAACGGACAACTCTTCACTCTCGCAAAGATCCTGGAGGGGCCTGGGAGTACGACCATCCGGTCTACATGCGTTTGTGGATCCGGAGAAGGTGTTGACCGGGTCCCCCGGGTGATACTGTGGATGGTGCTGCGGGAGTATGGGGTGAGGGGTCACTTCTGAGGGCCATCCAATCCCTGTACGTCAAAGCGAGAGTTGTGTCAGGATACTCGGCAGTAAGTCGGACTCGTTCCAGTGAATGTTGGCCTCCGCCAGGGCTGCGTTTATCACCAATCCTGTTTGTGATTTCATGGACAGGATATCGAGGCGTAGTCGTGGAGGAGAGGGGCTGCAGTTCGGTGACCTGAGAATCTCATCGCTGCTCTTTGCAGATGATGTGGTCCTTATGGCATCATCAGTCTGTGACCTTCAACAGTCACTGGATCGGTTCGCAGCCGAGTGTGAAGCGGTTGGGATGAGGATCAGCACCTCAAATCTGAGGCCATGGCTCTCAGCAGGAAACAGGTGGATTGCCTACTCCGGGTAGGGAATGAGCCTTTACCCCAAGTGAAGGAGTTCAAGTACCTCGGGGTCTTGTTCGCGAGTGAGGGGACGATGGAGCGAGAGATTGGCCGGAGAATCGGAGCAGCGGGGGCGGTACTACAGTCACTTTACCGCATTGTGACGAAAAGAGAGCTGAGCCAGAAGGCAAAGCTCTCGATCTACCAGTCGATCTTCGTTCCTACCCTCACCTATGGTCATGAAGGCTGGGTCATGACCGAAAGAACGAGATCACGGGTACAAGCGGCCGAAATGGGTTTTCTCAGATGGGTGGCTGGCGTCTCCCTTAGAGATAGGGTGAGAAGCTCAGCCATCCGTGAGAGACTCGGAGTAGAGCCGCGTGCTCCTTTACGTTGAAAGGAGCCAGTTGAGGTGGTTCGGGCATCTAGTAAGGATGCCAACTGGGCGCCTCCCTAGGGAGGTGTTCCAGGCATGTCCAGTTGGGAGGAGACCCGGGGAAGACCCAGGACTCGGTGGAGAGATTATATCTCCTCACTGGCCTGGGAATGCTCAGGATTCCCCAGTCGGAGCTGGAGGATGTGGCCCGGAGAAGGGAAGATTGGGGTTCCTTACTGGAGCTGCTGCCCCCGCAACCCGACCCCGGATAAGGGTAGACAATGGATGGATGGATGGACAATGGGTAGTGACAGACCCACAGAGGATTATACGACTACTCATTTCCTCAGCTCTGTGGCTCATTTTTCAGCTTATTGGTTTGGCAGCTATTTTCAGCATGAACACTAAACCCACGACCTGCTCAGCACCAAACGACAGACAGATAAAGCTAACAACTAGCCGGTGAACATTGTGGAGAATTCAGCAGCTAAGGATCCAGCCAGAGATTCTTCTCAGGAGTTGGTGGAGACCAAAAGCAGAGATAAAATAAGTCAATATTGGCTTTACAATCCTCATTACACTCCTAATGAATACCAATGTTGCTCTGCATCTGCTGGACGTGTAAATTTAGGAAACTAAACTTATATCTGAGAACGTAAATATCGTGCTTTCAATTGATCAGCCTGAGATCCCTCAGTCTTACAAGCTGCGTTCTACTTCATCACGTCATCTGTGTCAGATTGTGTACTGACCTCTCTCCAGCGAGCTCCAGCACTGCTAGATACATACACATAGGTTTGTTGGCCAAGTTCCTGCCAAAAGATCCTGCAATCAGAGGACAAAAGGGCATATTTTACACACACACACACATTACGGGGGTTTCCCTGGATATTGCAGACTTGATGTGGTCATTGCTTTCGCTGTCGCATATGGAAAATATGTAACCAAAAAACTCAAACCACAGCATTATGCATCTTTTCATGCATGTGTCCTTTGTTTGCACTGACAAATACTTTCCTTTGACAGTATTTTATTATCTAATAAGGCAGATCACCAGTAATGATCTGCTTATGCAATTCACAAAGAAACATAATGAACAATCTTGCATAAATGGATGGTGTCCCCACATATGTTTCAAGTAGATGTTTTGCTGGATAAACACAACTTTTGAGTTACTGGTGAGCTACAGGAAAGGTCTGGCGATCACCAGTCAGTAGGATTCATGAACGTCGGCACAAAATTTAAATCGGCAGTCAATACAATGTTTTCTCACACAGGCTCAATCTAAGGAGGTTGTGCATTGAGGTTTATCTTAACACCCTGACAGGAACCCTGTCTTGGATTAAACCATGAACTTTTTTGATTTTACTCAATCGATTACATGCCTGTTATCACACTGCAAAGGGGCTCCGGGGTTGGAGATGAGGAAGGGTAGTCACCGTAAAGAGAAAGCTCTGTATCTCTAATTTCCGTAAATGAGGAGTGTTCAGCCCCACACACACACACACACAACACACACACAACACACCACACACACACACACACACACACACACACACACACACACACACACACACACACACACACACACACACACACACACACACACACCACACACACACACCACAGGTAATCAAATCTCTCTTCATGGTGAATGATTTTGAGAACATCAGATTAGAATGGAGTAAGATGGTGTCTCTATGGAGGACTGTAATAGTCCCTCTGCAATGACGCTCTGACTCTGTAAAACGGCTAATGCCTCTCATTAAATACCATCACACAAGGAGCCGGAGACTCAAGACAATAAACAAATGTTCAAAGTTGACTGTCTGCAGATATGAAACGGCTGTCACTGTGTATGTGTGTTTACTAGAGTTTTATCATTATCACTATTTAAAGAGTAACTTTCAACCAAGGCACTGTTTTGCTGCTTCTCTGGTTAGAAGTTACAGACCTGCTTCACCTCTGACCACACCAGCATTAGTGATGCGGTCAGTGATGCAGCTGCACCTGTAACTAGAGCTGCAAAGGGTGGGAAAATGTCCAGTGAATGTCCCAGGTAACTTCAAATCTGAAATTTTGGAAGATTCTGCACAATTTAATAATGTGAATACTATGTGCTTATCAGTCTCTAGGGCAGGGGTTCTCAACGAGGGCGGCAGCGCCCCCTAGGGGGCGTTCAGAGAACGTTGGGTGCGCTGGAAGCAAACATGCCGTACTGCACAAGCTGAAAGGACGAGTGCGTTTGGATAATGTTAACGTTGTGTGTTTTTTAGACTATTATTTTTATTTTGCTGAGCGATAAAGTGCTGCTTGAAAAAAAACAAAGCGCCGCCACTGCTCGAAAGCATTAATGTATTCAAAGGATACACCATGAATAAAACTAATCTGAATTAATGTTAAAACACTAACACTTTGGTCAGGACTTGGACCAGCAGCAGACGAGCTGCACTCTGGCTGCTGTAGCAGCAGAGCTAACAATCGGCAGAGCTAACGTTATAGCAGAGCTAACACCAGCATCACTGCTGCTGATTCAGGCTATGTGCGTTTAAAAACCGTGGATTTTTCGCCTGAGTTTCTGAACGCTGGGGTCGATG
The DNA here is from genome assembly GCF_900634415.1 of Cottoperca gobio. Lineage (NCBI taxonomy): Eukaryota > Metazoa > Chordata > Actinopteri > Perciformes > Bovichtidae > Cottoperca > Cottoperca gobio. Next base: position 23,726,390 of record NC_041367.1, on the reverse strand, counting down.
TCCCTATTTATCATTAAAGTGTTGGAATTTGTAAATTTTTTGTACTTGTCATTCTCTCCTCTCCTTTCCTGTCTGACTGGAGGTGTTCACGAAACGGAGAGAATGTGTTAATGCGCAAGCAATATATATATATATATATATATATATATTTATATTATTTGGAATAATTCTGATAGTTGTAATAATAATAATAATAATAATAATAATAATAATAAAAGTGTCTGCTGGGTGTGATAAGGATGGAATGGGCTCCCCCTCCCCCCTTCAGGAAGCCAGACCACAGAGAAGATGACTGATGGGCTTGTATAGCTTGTTTCCTGTCTGTGAACTTATCTGTAATCAGAACAAGAGGAGAGCTGCTGTAAAATTAACATAAACTCGCCTGACTCCAGCTCGGTCAGTGAGACCATCCTCAACAGATGGCACCCAAAGCCTCTTCATCTGGCTTCACTGACTTACAGAACGCCAACATGACTGAAACCTTTTCCTGTCCATCACACAGACACTAGATTTCTAATAGTGTTTGAGTCGTATAAGAATGAGCTTAAACTGCGGGTTAAAACTGCGACTTTAACTGTTAAAAGGCACAATGTGAGATCCACACCACTGAAATCCGCACTGCACTAGAATTCATTTGGTCCAAAGAAATATCACATTGAGCGATCCTCGATTCTAAACATTTTAAGTTTTTTGAAATCCTGCCTTTATCAGCGTTGTTGCTGCTTGTTGTCCCACCTGTGGCCATGATGAGTCCTGGTGCAGAGTCCTTGGATAAAATGGGCATCCTCCTCAGCTGGATGTTGAAAAGCTGGCTCCAGCGCTGGGCCAGGTGGGGAGAGCAACCTTTACCAAGCTGAAGAGAAGGAGAGGAAAGTCAGAGGACATTGTTCAGTTGCTTCAGTATTCTTCTCTCTGCTTACCACCCCACTTACATCATGAGACTACTAGACAGAAAAGGTACGTACTAGAAATAGAAAGTACGGTTTGAAATGTAAGTTTGACAATATATTATATAAGTTTCAGTACCCGGCATTCCTACAGCCTAAGGCAAGTTAGATTTAAGACTTAAGACATTTTTAGGCCACTCTTTGGCCAATTTTTGAGAGGCATTTAGTACATAAAAAATATATATATATTCCCACTTATTTGAGATTTAACATTGCAACGTCAGAAACAGAATCAAAGTTGTAGACTTTTGAAAGATTGATTTAAGACATTTTAATACCAATTAAGGCTTTATTTTTCTCTTAATGAATACAATGCCTTTTAAGACTTTAAAGGATCCACGAGAACTCAGAGTATAATAGAGGTTTGACCTTATTCTTCATACCGTAACCTATCATCCGTTTTTAAAACCTGCCTTAATGAACTGTCATTATATCCAAGACAAAAACATTTTGCAATCAATAATTTAGGATTTAGGTGTGAATAAACGGATGTGAGGCTACAAGCCGCTTAAATCTTAAAAGTGTGAAAGACTAAATCTAGAGCTAGGTTGTATGAAAACGAGGTTGCAACTACGATTCACTTTTGATTTGTCTATTAATTCTTTAATGACTCAAAAATCGTTTCATCCATAGAATGTGAGAAGCAAAGTAATGCGCTCTCCTGCTGCCCACAGTGCAATGTGCAGCTGCACTGTAGCTTCCACTTTTCAGTCCAGTGTAACGAGTATTCCTGTGCTGGAATAATTCTTTATTCCCGATGATTTATGATCATTTGATTAAACACAGGTTTATTAGGACTATGCATCATGTGCAATCTAAAATAAATAATAAGCTCTTAAAACTGGAGGTTGACAAAAGGGCCACATAATTAGCTAATAATGCAGCACGTGCCTTAGTTATACATGTAGGTGTGAATTCTTTAACTATTTGCTTTAATTAAAATGACCAAAACCAACTGTATGCAGTATACCTGGGCCTACACATTGTTTGGAAGCAGAGGTCTCTGTGGGCATCAGCATGAGCGTAAACACCATGCTACAGGTAAGACTTCACAAGGTGATTAGAGAAGAATCATATCCACCGTCGTAATAACGGAGACAACAAGAAACCAATTTCTGATGTTGGCAAACAACAATCAGAAATCATTAAAGACGCAGGTTTGTTGGTGTACCTGGCAGTCCACAGTGCCTCCCAGGCTGTCAGCAGCAGGCGGCTGCAGCAGCTCCCACGTCCCACCCTTGTCGAAAGTGATGACGGATCGCATGTTGTCCTCTGTGACCGAGCCGTTGATGAGCGTGGCGATGAAGCTCCTGCGCAGCCCCTCCACGCGTGCGTGAGGTCTGCAAAGGCTCATTGGCAAAGTACCTGAAACACATCATCAGGGTCAGGCAGGAGCATCATGAGGTTGTGCTTCATGTACTACAAATTAAGAAGAAAAGTATTACTTGCATTAAAACACCTTTTACTTTTAGAGTAGAGGTGGAATGTGTGATAATCGCAGCCTCAACATAGCTAGAATTATTTTTGCTGATTCATTTCTTGAATAGATTATTTTTAAACCGCTGGTTTCACTGGACATGTTCACTTGGCTGGAGAACACTGGCGGGCAAACGCAGCTTAACTAAAGGATTCAGCACTTTACAGCTGTATGAGGCAACTTCCACACAATCAGAGAGAGGTAAAACAGGAAGCTTCAACTTCATTACCCAGAAATGATGCAAGAGAGCTGCACACGCACACACACCAACCTGTTCAGCAGGATGCTTTAAGTTTAGATAAACGGAAGGCACACCTCTTTTTATTACCGAAGACACAGTGCCAGTACACAGAAAGAACCATCATTGGCAGGATAACACCTAGGCCGACCCTGTGACAAAACAACACAGGCTCTTCCTGATGTGATTATGGAGAAGACGAAGCAGAAAAACAATGAATGCAGCGCTCCGAGGGCAGACTGAGTCATGGTGTCAGATCAATAGATTGTCTTTATTAGATTTATTAGCCTTTGTATTATCAGTGTCATCTGGCATTTGTGAGGAAAACTAAAGTCTTCCTGTGTTACTAGGGCTATGAGAACTACTCAATTACTAGCAAACCAGCAGATTGTGCTTAAACCGTAGATACACACCGGGTTAAATATCATATGCTACGCTACTGATACTATCCAAATACATAAATATTAAGCATGAAAGTTATTCTTTCATTCTACAAAACCGCCCAAACTCAAGATTTATCTGGAGCTTTCGAATGCATCGCAGGCTTTCAAGCAGGCTCAGTTTTTATGAAAAATAATCAGTTGGCTCCAAACTACTCTCATCTGAAGGGAACTCACAACATTTTAGTCTCATGCTTTCAGTCTTTCACAACATGCATTAGGCACACATGTGATCTGGGGCTGATTTCACCACTTGACAACGCCAATTATACTTATTATGGTGTGCTTTTTTATACAGTATATATAGAAAATGTAATATTACGCTATATTTGACGATGATGCGACAATATTGTAGTGTTGACTATTGGAGCTTCAGAAAATATTTACACTATGAGGTTTAAAAAAAATAATCATCTAGGGTTGGGATGTGATATTAACTCATTAACATTCAGGCATATTGGTCACTGGGCACTCTCGCTGCACGTCTGTATACGTAGGCCCATCAGGTTTTCCTCTCTGCACACACTGCTTGACTGACTGGACTGCAGACCCTCTCTCTCTCTCTCAGGTGTGTGCTGTTGCATTATGACCGCCTAGTGTCCACCTTCAGTTTCACTCGCAAAATCAAATGCGCACCATTGATAAATCCTGAAATTGTCGGCCCCCTCAGACATCACAAGGAGCTTGGCGGTGAAACTGCTGAAAAGGTGGTTTAGGCTAGTGATTAGGATGATAACCTGTAAAGCTATTCCAGGCACGAGCAACTGTGGGTAAAGCCAGGAGAAGGATTATATATCCCATCTGGCCTGGGAATGCCTTCAGGATCCCCCGGTGAGCTGGTGGAAGTAGCTATGGAGAGAGAGGTGGGCTGCTATGCTCAGCCTGGCTGAGTTAGTGTCCCTGACAAAGGTTTTTATTCAAAGTGTGTAATGCCTTTTAGTGACACCAGTTCTAAGTAAATGTTTGTTTTCCAACCAGCCCAACATGTTTTATGACAAATGGATGATGTTTGTGTTGTTTGTGTTGTTTGTTTGTTGTTGTTGTTTGTTTGTGTGTGTACCTGATCAGTGTGTTGCTGCCGGAGCCCTCGGGACTGTAGTACAGAACATTCTCCAGAGACAGAGAGAAGGACAGGCCCGTGTGCTGAGATGTAGAGGTGTGTGACATTGTTCAGGTGATTCACACACACAAACACTTGGTCCTCTGACGCATCTGCTATGTAGTACTCCTGTGAAGAACGAAGAAGAAAAGAGAGAAGAGTCACCTTTAGTTCACCTACTGTGTGATTAGACTGAAGACGCAACACATGACTGGAAAACGCTGTGAACAGCCTGGATATAAAACATGGACGAGCCGCCCTCCACTACAGCACACAGTGTACAAGTCATCAGAATCAGGATGACATTTGTGTCACATATTTTTAGAAATGGGAGCCAAACTGATGCAGTTTGCTTATTTCAAGTACAGCACACTGTGCACACTGTGCTGATACAGACAGGAGTGAAGCAGAGCTGGGAATGTGATGTGACACTGACTTTGACTCATCTCTGACTCGACAATGACCCTTTTGCCAAATGTATTCAAGCTCATGAACTTGATGACCACTTGGTGACCACGATCTTGATGATCAGGTTAACTCTGGGGTCTAACACCTATAAATCTGCAAAAGCACAAACTCTCAATCTTTTTCTGCTATAGACCCAAAACACAACAAATCTTAAGCATAAAGGTATCTTCGCCTTGGGAAGACATATCTTGTTGTTATTTTGACCATTTTTGTCAGTTAAACGCACAATATGTTATTTTCTGCCACTAGGGGTCTCTCTATCAAATCAATAACAAAAGGCAGAGTTTGGTGGTGAGGTGAATTAGTGTCGGATCAGGGAGTCAGATTCCTTTACTGTTCAGGAGTTTTTCACCAGGAGTCGAATTATCACAGAGGTCTCCAGTCTCTGAAGCAAACGGACGGGTGATTAAAACCGGTCAGATCACTAAATAAGCAGCATGTCTTCATCCGTTAAAACATATAGTAAAAACAACAAGATCCAAAAAGTGGATCATAAAAATGTGGCATAAAACTGGATAAAAGTCGATTTACGACTTCTGGCAGACAACCACAACGCTGACTCATGCTCACAGTGGATACAACGTCATTACCGGCGACCAGACAAAACGCACCGTTAACCTGATTAAAATGATGGATTTCTTTACGTTTGAAAATTGTTGGAAACCTTTGGGATAATGTAAGTACACAACTAACAAAAAATATAAACAATGCAGGAAAGTGGCATATTGTACCTTTAGGAGAGTTTAGGAGCAACTTTTGGTACTCAACAGTTTTTGATACTACGGACACATTTCAGTCTGCATTGAGAGTCGATACCCAGCCCTACTTCATCATTTAATCTACTGATTAGGCTGTTTTATAACTTCTTCATGAATTGAATTACTGCGCAGTACATGTAAAGAGAGACTCCACTGTGATTGGATGTCGGGTCATAAACTGGGCAGCTTTCATTGGCTGGCGGTTGTAGGAAACCCAGAGCTGAACAGATGAAGGATCATGGCTGCCAAACAGTTTCTGGAAGGCAGAGGACAGAGAGACAGAGACAGAGACAGCACAGTTCACTCAACTCATATTTAGTCAAAGCCTTGAACACTTCAGAGGCAGCCAATCTACTAACATGCTGTGATTTTTCGTGGAGCAGCTCAACTTGATACTGACATGCAGGCTTCATCTGTCACTGCAGAAGGAATTCTAGTTAACGACAATCTTGGTGGCCAAAATCCCCCAAAAACAAATGTGAAATGTTTATTCAAGCATCTCAGGATATTTTGTTTGTGATGAACCCGGGCCGGGTCTTGTGACACTGAAAGTCCTGACTTGGTGACAGTGTTGTTACATGTGGAGTAAAGCTGGACACTGCTATCCCCAGAGGATGTGGATAAAGACAAGAGACTTTGGTAATCGGGTCTGTCCTGATGATGTTTTCCTGTCTTAAAAGTCCAACAGCATAGTGCTCGACAGCTGAGTCAGAAAACATTACGTCCAGTTATAAAGAGTCCAGTGGGGTACAAAAATGTGGGTGTGTGTGTGTGTGTGAGTGAGTGAGTGAGTGAGTGAGTGAGTGAGTGAGTGAGTGAGTGAGTGAGTGAGTGAGTGAGTGAGAGGAGGAGAGAGAGAGAGAGAGAGCGAAACTCCAAACCACGTCTTTGTTGTCATTACAAATACATTAGGGGCTGGCTCTAAAAAGGAGCAGAGCTATGATCTTTGAGTTATAAGCATGCAGACCGACAGAGTGGAGGACTGAGTATATCTTATTCAGTGTGAGCGTGTGACTATGTGTGTGTGAGTGCCTGAGAGAGAAACATCTTCCTAGGGATAGAATCACATTTCGGTATATATATATATATAGATATATATATATATATATCTGTATTATGTATGTATATGTATATATATATGTATGGTATTATATATATGATATGTAGGATATATCTAGTATAGTATGTATATATATATATATATATATATATATATATATGTATGTATATATATATATATATATATATATATATATATATGTATATATATGTATATGTATATATATGTATATGTGTATATATATGTATATGTATATATATATGTATATGTAATATATATATGTATATATATATATATATATATATATGTATATGTATGTGTGTATATGTATGGGGTTAAAAATGGACTGGGAGGAAGAGGTGGACACTGAAGCAAACTGTGAAGGATTTGAGTTTGTGGAGCAAGCCAGGTAAAGAGAAACCCTATTTGTAATGCAAACTCACTATCCATGGGAGCGGTTCATTGCTTAAAGCCAAAATAAGCATCCAGAGAATATAGAATGCAAAAAACACACACATAGGAAAAAAAAAAATATATATATATATATATATATATATATATATATATATATAGACAAATGCTGTATACAATATGTATAAATAGAAAATATCGGCGCAGTAATAGTTACATATTTTGGTACGAGTACAGTGTGTACTATAGCAGTATATGTAACATCGGTGCCCAATGTGAGGCAGTTGGAAGAGCTAACTGTGGATCATGTTTCATCATTTACAGAATAGTAATTGTTTGTAGATTTGAATGATCACCAGTTTGGAAACTGTGTGTTATTGTAAACACATTAACAAAGTCTTTGACACTTGGCGGAGCCAAAGAGCTCAGTGATTGGATCGACCAATGGCACCGTGTAGTGACCTCATAGATACACCTTTATTTTCCATCACCAGCACACTTATGTGTCTGTATGCAGAGGCAAAATATGTACCATGAAAAAAATAATATTCCTTGTGGGAAAGAACCCCTCACAGCATTGTCGAGTTCATCAGACCTACTTTTTACATATCGGCTTTTAATATGTCCTCTCCTTGTGATGCTGCACCATATCATGTGTTTTTTTAATCATTCTCGACCACAAATTATCGTCCCCAGCATTTTGCCATCGCTGTAGTCGTAGAAGAAGTGGGTTCTCAGGGAACTGTGTCGTAGCGGACACCAGCGCAGCACCACCATCACCACCATGGCTTAGGCAGCACTGCCCATCTACTGTTGAATAGGTACAGAAACCTTTGAAGAGGTACTGGATCGGCTTTAGGTGGAATGACTGGCAGACGCAGATTATTGTCAGTAGTTGTGATGAAGAGTCAGGTTCAGGCTCACCATCGAATTTGGGAAAAATATTTAAAAGGTCGATTTTTAAAACAAAATCACAAAAGAAAACATGTTTTGACTTATCTGTAGTAGTATTTAGTGATACGTCTGTGAGATTTCAACAGCAACATGTCTTTCCAGAAACAGTTTGCTTTGAGATTGATTTTCACTGCACTACCTTTCCTTCACACCAGGAAGTGTTACAATTAGTGTGCATATCCTGGTGAAGTGAGTGGCGCTAGAAACTTGTTAGCAAGTTATTGTGGCTGGGAAGCTAACTATGCTAGCTAGCTGGTCATGTGCCAGTCAAAAGAGCCCACCAAGTTAGCTAGTAATCCAGCTAGCAAAAAGAAAGAAAGACATTTTTAAAAGTATACCAGCTAGCTAGTAGCATGCTAGTTAGCTTGGTCACTAACCAGAAAGAAAGTTGGCTCTCCAGCTCTTTGTACTTTTTATTTTTAGATAAAATGTATTTACAAATAGTTTTTTCAATGATACAGAAGTGCAATCATTTGAATTACTTTTTTAGTAGGTTGGGAAACAAAAATTAGAAAACTCTTTATGTAAAAAGCTCTCCATCCTCTTAGAGATTTGTCAAGATGGTTTGCGGTTGGTTGTAGGTTGGTTGTCAACATTCACAAAAATGCTACGCTACAGCTCTGCAGTTTCTAGGTCTGCATATTTTCCTTCATCAGCTGTTTTTAGATTAACCATTGAGTCTTAATTTTCCACAGTGTAGGATGGCGTCACAAGATGCTTGTTTTGTCCAACAAATGGTCCAAAACTCCAAACTATTCTGGTTACAGTCATATAAAACCTGAGAAAAGCAGTAAATACTGTGGATGTTTAGCATTTTTTCTAAATAAATTACTTCCAAAAATGAAGCGATTTATTAGCTGTCATTTAATTAGTCGACTTATTGTTTTAGTGAATCCACTGATTATGGAGGTTCCATTAAAATTAATACATTTTAGTCTGAACATTTGCTGATGCAAATATTGGTGTGACTGGGCCCATACAGTGACACTGTTTCTGAAAACATATGCTTCTTTTGAATTATTTTTAAATGTTATAGTTTAATGCTGTTGACATGTTTACTCACCTGCATTGTATTGGTGTGGAGGCTGAGAGCCACGTCTCAAAAGCTGGTCAGGTGAAACCAAAAGGAAGTGCATGACAAGACACCACTTGGGGTATGTGACGAAACATGTATTTTTTGTCATTTGGATGGTCCCTCTGAGTAGTAGTGCCAGTTGTATATACAGAATCAAACTGGTGTGTGTAAATGTAACAAAACAAAACGCATTTTTGGGAATCCTTGTCTTTGTTCTGCTCCTGCCCCCTCACCTGACTCTGTACTGTAGTCCATAAACTGATATTTGTGTTTTGCCTCTCGGCTTGAGCCAGTTGAACTGATGGTGTTCTGCTTTCTATTGACCTTGTTCTTGTTTTGTTTGTAAAGATGTCTTCATGAATGTATTTTATATCTGTACTTTTTAAGGTACTGTCCCAGCTCATTATGCTCCTATCACCACCTGTGAAGTAAATGCACACACTCTGGTTTTATCCTTGCTACAGTGAATATGTAACCTATTCCACTGTGGACGACAGACTTTGTGTTGTGACTCTGTAGACTGGCTTCTGCAGACACATCTTAGTTGTTACAACACAAGTCCAATTCACCAACCCAGAGCAACAAACCATTTTTGTCAGGAAGAGCCCAGATATTCCTATTTCTTTCATCATCTCACTCTTCCACAGATCATTAAACGGTGTCTGTAGTGACATTTAAGGTTTCCTCAAGACTTCAGCTTGATTTCACGCAGCTCTTCGCCACGTTCATGACGTTATTTCTTCGGTTTTCTTGGCCTTAAAAACAGATTTTCTGGCATTAATGCTGTTTTTTGCTCTGTGGAGTTTCTGTTTTCTGTTTTGCCACATAATGCCTTATTAGAACACATTGGGTTTCTATGTAATGTACTGTTTGTATGATAGAACACAAGTGCACACGCATGCATACACACAGTAACACACACACTTGACCCGTACACACTGCTAGAGGCTGAAGAGGAGGTTACTGTTTGGGCATTTGATTAATTTTGTCAGATCACTGCTCCTTTCTGCGTTGGCTGCTGTAAGCCAGCCACTTAGTCTCTTTTTAGTCAGGTTTTACACATGTACAAAGTATACTTATTGGTTATTATGTGACTGTTTGCTCCCCACCTGTCTTAATGTTGACTTTTGTCAAATAGTTTGCTTAAAAATGTTGTTTGGCACAGAGTTTGAGTCTTGCTTGCTTATCTCGGCGGTGCAAGAGCAATGAGATGTTTGGAGAAACAGTGTGAGGTGTTTTAAAAACCACTTATACTGAAATAAACTTGCTGAGAATCAAACTCTGTCGACCATTTATTTAATTAATTGTGTAAAGGGAGGTTTGCATGTATATCAGTAAAAGATGTAGAAATGTAGGAATACAGAGAAGATTTGAACAATAACTCTGTGTAGAGAGTGTGCCTCCCATGAACCCTGGGAAACCATGAGGGGGAACTGAGTGATCCTGCTATGATTAAATAATTGTACAGTATTTAAATATAATCAAATATTATTAAAAAATACAATTTATTTGCATTATAAAACTCAAAGTTAATAGTTTCCTTATTCCATTTTTATAGGATTAATTTATGCACATTAAGATGGACACATACATTTGATTTACGAGTCGTTTAAAATATAACTAATATAACTAAGAGCTGCAACGACTAGTCCAATAATCGATTTGTGCATTGACAAAAATATTCATCCACTACTGTAATAATCGCTTCATCGTTAAAATAATTTTTCATCCAACAGTAACAGAAAATGCTGTTTTCAGCTTCTCATATATGAAGATGTCATGCTCTTTTTCAGTTTTATATCGTATTAAAGTGAATATCTTTGGGATTCGGACTGTTAAACAAGACATTTAAAGACGTCAGCTTGGACTCTGCTCTATAAAATGTCAGAAAATAGCCAGAAAGTCCATCCCAGTTCTCAAATGATTTATCAATTAATCTAGAAAATAATCAGCAGATTAATCAATAAAGAAAATAGTCGTTAGTTGCAGCCATAATAGCTTTTGTTATTCTGTAAATGTTTCATATTCCATCTCAATATTAATTTGTTTTCTTGCGTTAACATAAGATTTGCATTTTGTGTTGCATCCTAAATATTCCTTCCAACCCACAGGAGCAGCTGGGACTCTGGCTGCTTTATGTTGGCAAGAGCTCCGACAGCTGAAAGAAATACAGTCTGTTTCTACTAAATCTTGGTTAATGTTAATAACTATATACTTCATGTGTACATTAGAAACACCACCATCTACATCAGTGACTTTTGAATCTGAAATTAGTCAACATTTTATAAATGGTGAATCTAAAATAACAGATTTATTATTAATGAAAAATGATCGTTTGTTACATCCCTACTTTTGCTTCAAAATCCATATCCAAATATAATATATAATATTTACCCACAGCTGACATGCTGAGAGCCTCATTTATTACTGCTCAGTGAAGTCAAATACTCTGCGGTATATACTCTCTTTACTTAGTTTCATTTTTTTAACAATGTTTATAATATTTGTCAAACCAATGTTTAAATCTCTGCATATGGAGAGTGAAGCTTCCATCGATATGTTTATCATCATGTGAGAGGAGCCAGACAATATGTAGTCAACAGCTCCCTCCAGTGGGTAAAATATGAACATGATGATCAGAGTTAAACCTAAATACAGCATGAGAAGAAGTTTCATTTGAATGTAGGCATTGTGTTTGACACCACTGGACTGCACAACACACCTGTTGCACTGCAACTCAACAGCATTTAAAGTAAAACATTGAAACTGCCAACAAATCAAACCAGTCAAAAGTGAGAAGCTTCAAATCTGAATCTGTGATTCATCGCTAAAATAAAACGTTCTCTTCAATTGTGTTGAAAGCAGGAAATCTTTACTTTATCCTTTGCACTGCAGCATTTCATAAGTTACATGAAAAACCTTTCTTTTCATATTTACTCAGTGTAATTAGAAAAGTTTGTGACATTTAAATAGTTAAATTTTCACCTTCAGAACTTCTAATCATGGTGTCAGTTGACTAAAACTCATCACAGTCATTCAAACATTCACTGCATTAAGATTAGATTAAGATTAAGATAAAGTTTCCAGAAATCCTTTTCTGTATCTTTGTAAACGTGTGTCTTCTCTCTGGTAATACATTGCTCAACACTTACAGCGTAAAACACTTCAGGGAAGATGTGAGAAGATACAAAGCTGGAGAAAATGTAACGAGGTTTACTCAAAGTTCAAAAGTGCTGGAACAGTAAAGTGCATTTTTCCTGTAATACATTTTCCACATTTGGTTACATTATTAAACATTACACATCATTCAACTATCATCACTCTGGCTTTTATGTATATGTCCAAAATATGTTTTCTGGATCTGTTCTTCATTTTGGATTTATGAGTTCAAATGTAATTTGCTCGTTTCTCCTCTCTTAGCAACATCACACACGGTTTTGATTTTTTTTCTTGTCTGATCTAGGAGGAAACCAGAAAAACCTAAAAGAGGACCAATGAAAGTTGCTTGTAGTTTATTGTGCCTGTCTAAACACACTTTAGAGTTGTACATGGGGGCAGCATGACAAGCTATTAACACATCATTGACATATTATTACCTTATAAAGTGCTATGGTGCTCAGAGCATCATTAGCATTTCATTGGAGTCGTGTGAGTCCAATATTCTCTCTCTTATAGCTCGGCTTTATGTGTTTCTTTATCTGCTAAATGCTGCACTATGTCCACCAGCTGGTCTCTCACTGTGTGTGTCTACTGAGCAGGTAGTGTACAGTGGCTGTATCAGAGTGTTCAGCAGTCTGCTGCTGCTGGAAACCAGGTAGATACAAAACAATAAGCTGAAAGACACTAAAATCTGGTGATAATTTTCTGTAGGTTCATCCCTACAAGTGACCCCCATCACATAACCCATAGTTGTTTGTTTCATGTTCATATCAAAATAGTGGTTTGTGCACTCAGTTTTATGGCCTGAAACATGACTAACACGGGGCTGAGAGGATTATTGAAGAACACAAGTGACTCAGTGATGGCTTGGTTCATTTTTGGCTATCAAAATAAAATTTCCAGTCCAGTCTGTGTTCAAGAACAAAGACTTGTCTGTGTTCATGCCTGTCATAGAAAAGACTTGTACAGTAATACACGTCTTTCCAAAAAATTCACATCTGACAGGCCGATCCCGTGGGATAGATGAACTTCTCAGTCAGAGTTGGGTGGGTTGAGTGTGCACTGTGTCTCGTCATGATATATGAGCCTTTCTCATGTTAACATCTACAGAATGAAGAGATAACTGTAGGGCACAGAGACAGTGTCTCTAGAGACTGAGAGTTTTTTCAAGGTCCTCACACTGCACTTTTTGAAGGAAGGTGATGTATAGTCAGGACAGTAGAGAGCCGACACAGACATTGGAACAAAGCACAACTCATACATTACTGGCTACAAAGTAGCATATTGTTTGTGAATGAAGTTAATCCATAATGCGCCCTCTCCTCCTTGGCACATACATAAAGGGATAAAGGGATAAAGATACCAAACTTGAACTTCAAACTTTCCTTCGGAAATATCACAGAGCATTTGACAGGTGAAGAGAATTATTTTGTGGTGTAGAGCTGGGGGCAGCAGTGTACAGACTGACTGCTGGTGTTCTGATCCTGTCCTGCTCAGGAAGTGAATCTTACTGAAGCACACACACAGCACAGTATTGGTTAAAGTGAATCAACCTAAAAATAGTTCACTCCTTTGTAGGGCACATTGGTCAACATGGAAGTCACGATGAGCTTTGTGTCACTGCTGGACATTGTTGAAGCGGAAACCAGTCTGTGTTGGGCGCGTAGGCCCCTCAGATGGGCCTCAAGTTGCAGAAGAACATGGATTCACTTTGGACAAAGGCATGCACTGAGAGTCAGACTGAACACGGCTGCGTCTGTGCCAGAAACAGCCACCAGGGGGCAGGAGCGACTCGATATGTTATTAAAGATGCACAAGTCTGACGGATCATTTTACTACTACTGCAGCTCAGTGTTTATAGTGTATAAGAGTTAAGAAGAGCACGTTGCAGATGTTCTATAAATGAAGCCTACAAAAAACCTTGAATGGACTTTACTTTAACTGTGATCAGCACATCTGTAGGCTAATAATACACATGAGGTTTTTGCACCTAACTGACCTGCAGAGGGTTGTGTTACGTCACCAGATATCTGATGGAGAAGAGCCGAAGCCCTCAGCATTGCACTGCCACTCAAACGCACACAAACACATGCACCTCATGCATGGATGCCACGTATTATTAATAGAAAGGCAAAGTCAGATATAGTCTATCAATAAGCTTTTGTGTTTGTAATGTAATTATTTGTGTCTATGTGGGTTTTGACAGTCGGCAAAACATGGTTGACTTGGTTCAGAATTACATTTCTTAACACATTATTGGATGGAGTACCATGAATTTGAACAGATGTTCTTGGATGAATATCACACCATCATCAGGTCAGACTGTCAATTTGTCTTTACGCTCCTAAACATTTTATAAATGAAGTATTCTGAGAAGGTAAAATCAGTTCAACTATTCACAATTCAGACAAGAAGTTTCTGTGTTTCTTTGTTTATGGAGTCAGAAATTGTTTCTCAACTTTTTTGACGGTATTTGCTAAATACAGGAGATTATCTTGTCCATAGATTTGTAGGAGGCAACTTCCTCCAAAACGGAGAACCCTGGCAGTCTGAAGAGATGCACTTGTTGCCCTCTCTTATTCAGTTAAAGTTCGGGTCAGTTGTTTGGCCTATTGGAAGCTCATGCACTTGCAAGATTCTTGCTGTTTGGAGTTGTATCCTCATGGTTGTTTGCACTTATTGTAAATCGCTTTGGACAAAAACGTCAGCTAAATAAAATCAAATAATAATATATATAATGTAATATTTCTGACAATTGTTTGCAGTGTCTTTATATAGTCAGGAGGTTCAAGAGATTTGGTGCTAGATGATCAGTATCTAAGGCACATGCAGTGTGCTAACATGATACAGACACTTTATAATTTTGACCTGATGATGAAAAGTCAGGTGATGACTGATACTTTGAAAGGGAACCATTTTTTTTACCCAATCCTAGTTGATGCTAAGAAATGTCACAGGATCAGTGCAAATGTTGACCTGCTGGTGGTGTTAAATGAAATGTCAGGGGATCAACAACTCCTTAAATAAAATCAGTACCCATCAGTAAAGTCATCGGGAAACCCTGAACCAGCTGACACACACACAACAACAACAACACACCTCTCGTGTCACTCTCCACAGGTCAAGAGGTGCTCAAGAGGTTCCTGACTGTTTGTGATTTGCCGGGGTCAAAGGTCGACAGACTGGAGGCAGACAGTGCGAGGTCAAGAACAGGTGGAAGCCAGTGAGAGAGAAACAAGAACAACAGAGAGGAGTCCGAGCAGAGAGGAACAAAGCAAAGAGTGCTCAGCCTGACAAAGCCTGGCAGTCCTCAGAGCGTTCTTTACCATCATGCTCGACTGAAGGACAATCATCATCACAGTAAAGGAGGATTACACTGGTTCTCAGAAGCTCAGCCAGGACACGTGCTTTTCTACACTCATCTGATATGAAGACCCTAAGGAGTGTAGACATGGATGAATACAGTGTAAAATAAAATGTGATGGAAACTTTACCTTCATATTCTTTATACCTGACAACTGTATCAATGATGATTGTATCAGGTGAATTTCCATGTATGTGTTGTTCTAAGCTGGTTATTGTTCTTTGTAACATTGAAAATCTCAAAACATTCGGAACAAAATGTTCTTTCTGCACTTATGTGATCATAAGAAATAATACAGGAATATCAAGGAAAGATTTACATTTTTAGATTGTTCTGACCTCACTGAATCTTGGCGCTTTATAACATGCCATGGATAACATTTTTTGATACACATATGGACTTAAACAAACTAGAATAGCACTCAGAAAGCGCAGACCTCTGCTCCTTTTGTGATCCGGAGCTAGGAAGTTGTTCTTCCGACAACATAATTGCTCGTTTTTATTGCTGTGTTTCCAGTATTTGCGTGAAAATGAAGAGCAAAGGAAACGGATCAGGTCAACCATGAAATGTGTACACAAAACAAAAATGTTCTTTTTGAATTTCCAAATAGTTTTTCCGACTTGAGGGGCATTCACATGAATGTTTCCAGTCGGTTACTAATTGTTCGATTACTTTATCACCACACCATTTCAACACAAATCCCCTATCTCGCATTGCTGATTGTGGATGAGCAGATTTTCCGTAATCCTGCTGCCAGACAAACAGTCAAACCGAGCTGAAACAAAACCTCATGTCTGAGATAAAAAGAAAACCAGTATCCTTGTGGCCATCATTCCTGTGAATTGAGATAACAATTAAACAACTCTGTCTCCTAGAAATTATGTTGAAAAGTCACAAAATGTTTATACTGAACTTGTCTAAAAAGGTTAATTTCCATTTTCCTTTAAAACATACATTTGTAACATTTTACATAATACACTTGTATTACACTTACACTTGTAATAATGTACTTTTGCAAAGCCAGCCAACAAAGATCAGATACGACTTACAGGCCATCCTTGCTTTGAGTAGGAGTGGGGTGATCGCAGGTGATGTGCGCAGACTAAATGACTTTTCAGGTGACTCCATCTTTGGTCAAGCTGCTTGTCATATCTTAAGACCAAAGGCAGCTGATTAAAGCTGTGTTCAAACCAAACGTGTAGCAAAGTTTTACCTCACATTACCCGTGCGGATGTTTGACCGTGGGATCATTCGGGTTTATTCGCGTTACTTTGCGCGGCTGAATTAATATGAACCCAAATTAAACACATGTTGTTGTGATGTAATAGCAACAAACTGAAGCCTAAATAACTACATCATGATGCCGATTTGAAAAAAGTCAGAGTTCATGTTTTGTCAGGTCTGTCTGCAAGACGACAAGTAAACTTTTGTTGACTTTGTATGTAATCACTCCGCACCAAAATTCACTTTCCATTTGGAGTGAACACACCATTAGTCAATTTCTAGCTTGTACAATAGATTCCCAGTGGCTGTTTTCATTAAATTACATTACAGTTCATTTAGCTGATGCTTTTGTCCAAAGCGACTTAAAATAAGTGCAAACAATCATGAGGATACAACTCCGAACAGCAAGAATCTTGCAGGTACATTATCTTCAAATAGGTGAAATCATTTAAGTGCAGAACAATAGCTTAAAAGAAGCCAAACCAAATGCCACATACAGAAACAATAGAATATGAATTAAACTATTAGCTACAAATAAGCCAAACCAATGTAAGAACAAAAAACAGTTTTTGTTTTTCATTTGTCGAGGTGCAGTTTAAACAGGTGAGTTTTCAGTCTGCAACGGAAGGTGTGAAGACTGTCTGCTGAGCTGACATCAATGGGGAGCTCGTTAGGATAGCAAAGAGACAGGTTTTGTTTGAGGGGAATCTGGGTCCCACTCGCATGGAGGGAGTGGCGAGCCGATTGGCCGATGCAGAGCGAATTGAACGTGCTGGGGTGTATGGTTCAACCATGGCCTGGATGTAGGAAGGGGCTGATCCATTCACAGCACGGTAGGCCAGCACCAGAGTCTTGAAGCAGATTCGTTTTCCAGACCTATATCTCATGGTAAGAGTGAGCTTGCATGATATGGACTACTTTCATTTATCATTTATTTTAATCGCAAAGTATAATGGTATTGCTGTACCATTTCGCAAAATGTTCCTGCTCACACTGACATACTGTATACTGTATGTATGAGATATAATATATTTACTTAAAGGTGGTAATGCAACAATGGAGGCTTTGCAGGTTAAACAGATCTTCTTGTGTGTTCCACCCAGCAATTGTAGTGATCTATAGCTATAACACGCCTAAAGGTCAATGCAAAGATACAAAAATGTGTGTGACACTGTGTCGTAAAAGCCTATCAGTGCTGAAATTCTCTTGACCTCACCGAGAATTACAAATGGAGGACAAACGTATTGTTGTCGTGTGTGGGCACCTCTACAACATGATGTCAGTACTGTTTATGGCGTTTCAGGTACAAGGCAGCAATAGTGGTTATTTCAGATGTGGTTAATGCTGGAAATAAACATTGCTATGGTTATACTCCAGAAAACACTCCAGTGGCTGTTTTCGTGCTATTTAAGCGAGGCAAAAACCTGCTTTGCGAGTCTACAGCCGTGCTAGTGGCTCTGTGAGGCTGTGCTGCAGCCTTGCTTACATGGCTTACATGCTTTACCACAGGGGTGGGGAACCTTTTTCCTATCAGGGGCCATTTCAATTTTTACAAAATCCTTCGAGGGCCGTACTAATTATTGAACTCATAACCTCTGCTAAAGTATTTAAGACACAGTCCATTCATTTCACCTTTCTTTCATGCTTTTTCATCCATGTATCTTTCTGTTTTATCTTTCCATGTTTGTATGTTCCGCTGTGGAGAGAGCTGCTTGTTGGGCCAAACTCCGCCGAAGAGCGTTAACTTTATCCAAACACACTTGTCCTTTCGGCACGTGCAGTTCGACATGTTTTGTGCTGTAATGACGCTCGAGAGCCTTTTTCATCACCGCAAGTGCGTCCACACAAACTAGACACACTGGCCTTTTACTTCCACAAAGAAATAATCGTTCGTCCATTTGTCCTGGAAAGTGCGACATTCCGCATCCACCTTTCTCTCTTTGACACTCGCCATGTTGCGTTCACTGATGTCAATGACATTTCGTTTATATTGAAGTTTTTTGACATGACGTGACCACGTGATGACACGATCCACTCGTGTTGTTCAAGGACCCTGACCATGGCTAGGAAAAACAGTCAGTCACCCGTTTTATTCTTTTGCTGACTAGATTTGGATTAATGTTTTTGGAGTTGATTTTTTGCGTGTGTTCATGAATTACCTCGAGGGCCAGATCAAATGGTCTCGCAGGCCATACACAGCCCGGAAGCCAGAAGTTCCCCTCCCCTGCTTTAGCATATATATATAATGTGTGCCATGGTCTTTATCTTATTTTACAGCAGAGGCTGATTGCAATATCACTAGTTTTGCAGGTATTTGGTCTAACACCAAAGGATTGGACATCACAACCTTATAATGATGCCACATGTCAGTCAGATCACCAAGATCATTAGGATACATCATATGGGGACCATGAATGTCGGTACACATTTCTTGCCAATGCATGGAGTAGATATGACGATACTTCACAGGTAATCTAACTATCTTAGACTCTGATCTTTTGGAGACGCCAAAGAAAAGGTCATGGGATCACCAAAGTCATCAGGATTTATCCTTTGGGAACCATGAATGTCAAAAATCCATGGCAATCTATCTATATTTGCCAAGCTAGCATGGCTAAAAAAGCCATTATTACAATCACAAATGCACTTGACTAGATCCATTAAATACATAACTTTAAAGTCCTGTGAGACTATGGTTGCACCAGAATTGTCTTTTAAATCCAGTCACCAAAATTGCAACAATTAGTTGACCAAAACCCTGTGTGTCTTCCTTTCCTGACAGTTTCAGAGCCTGGGTTCATAAACTGTAATATTCTGACACATTGTGTTCAGTCTTGAGAATATTCTGCTGCCAAAGTTGTGATATTGTTTCTTTATTAGACAGGTATTACTGTATCTGCATACGGAACAGGTACAACTCAGATTATGACAACACACTCATACTCTATATATATATTTTTTTTCTCTATTGTTCTCGCTATAGTTTTAGTGTAGCAGTGAGAGGCCATTGCTATGGCTTAATATTGTTGTTACTGTATATTTCGGACAGTATCACAGTGGAGGTGGTGCTTTGGGCTGAGTTCAGACTCTCCCTGCTTGCTTGAGGAATCATTGCTCTGCCCTTGTCAGACACACAGTCGAGGCAAGAGGCAGCCCCTCAGGGATCTGTGACTTTGCCTTTTTGCCCTTTAGAAAGATTTACAAGATTTAAAGGTTTCTAAAGCTTAATGGGTGTTGTAACAGATATACCCCTGGAGAAAGGGTATACAGAATAGAAATCTTAGATCTTATTTGATCATTCTTATGTATTTATTTATTTTAAGATAAACTCCTTTAAGATATACTGATATTATTTATCCGCGGTATGAAGGAACAGATTTTATATTTAGATTGAAGTCCAAATGTTTTCAACTGTTTACAAATCCAAATATGCTGACATTTGACTTCTTCCACCCTGCTACATGCCAGCCACAACAATACCCGTTCGATGCTTACTATAAGGAGGTGAACATTAGTGTCAGAGTTATGTCAAAGCAAAGGTTTCTGCTTACATGACACAAGCACCATATTGCTGGTACCATAACATGTTGTGACTACTCAATTCTAATGGCTAATGCTAATCTCTCTTAATGGTTTGGTGTCATTCTGACCAGCATCACACCTATGAAGGGCTTACCTTGCACGGCAGCTGGATTCTCGCGATATCACAAGATCACACTTGTCAGGCTTGAAGTAATCGAGGAACTGGCAGTTACGAACACGGTTTGTGCATTATTCACTTTTACAACTTTTATCAACATCTGTGTACTTATATTACTGTTACTCTATTTTATTCTATTTAATTATTGTGTACTCACCACTTTACTTTCTTGTTCTTTTACTGTTGTGGGACTAATAAAGTATTTCTGATTCTGATTCTGATTTAGGTGTATGTAATGCGACCCAGAGAGGCGATTAAAGAGGTTTGTCATGATTCTGGCTTTGTGTTTCCTGTTTTATTTTGTAAAGTTTACTGACCTTGTGTCATGTCTAGTTTTACTTCCTGTCTTTGTGTTTTCCCTCCTGTGATTGTTTGCTCCTCTCTGTGACAAGGCTATCGTAGATGCTGCAATAGCATTATATATATATATATATATATATATATATATTTATATATATATATATTTATATATATATATATTTATATATATATATATTTATATATATATATATATTTATTATTATTATTATTTTTTCAAAATTCTGTATCAAATGTTGAGGGAGTCCATCTGTAATTTTTCACTCAAAACCAAAAATGATGACACTATAAAGGTCAGGGGATCACCAAAATCATTTAGATTTATCCTCTGACGACCAAAAATTACCACACAAAGTAAGTAGTTGTTGACTGACATCCCTACAGCTAGATGAGACGAGAACCTGTCTGCATTAGTGGAGGATGATTCCAAAGAGCCAGCAGTTAGAAAAGGACAAAGTACACCAAAAGATTTGTGAGCATTTGTCAGGAATGAGGGTACAACACAGAGCCAAATAGTTTTTAGGAAAACTAAGTGGTTTGACCCTGTGTGCTGTCTACGGATTCATCATAACGCAAGAACATCTGTATAATTTTTTACTGTTTGTCCTAAATCTGTTTGTTTCAATCACCTACCAACACATAAAATAACACATTTGTAGTTAAGGACAGAATCAGAATCAGAATATCTTTATTGTCATTACTCTCATGTACAATGACATTTTGTAGGCTTCTCTCTATGCATTTTAAAATAGTACAAACAATAAATAAATAAAACTATAAATAAAGTTATAAAAGCAGTAATAGCAGCCAAGAGAATACAAAAATAGAAGGCACTATTTAAATTAATTTTACAAATTTACAGGTGAGTTATACAATTTCCAGATCAATAATCTTTATATTAATTGTGGATGTAGTTTTTTGAGGGGTGGGGGTGTGTGTTTTTATGTGTGCCACACAGTCCTAGGTGTGTGTGAGTGTGAGACAGTCACAGTTATTGTAATGTGTTCTGTGGTTGCGTAGGGATTGGTGTGATGGAGGGAAAGAAGCTGTTCCTCGGTCTGTTGGTGTGTGTTCTCATTGTCCTGTATCGTCTGCCGGTTCGGCAGCGGTTCAAACGGAGTGACCGGGGTGTGTGGTATCTCTGGTTATGCTGCTGGCATTCTTCTTCAGTCAACTGGTGTAGATTGTGTTGAGGTTTGGGAGGTCCGTCCCGACGATGCGCTTAGCAGCCTTCACCACTCGATGCAGATGTTTCCGCTCAGCAGCTGTGCAGCTGGCGTACCACACAGTGATGCAGCTCGTCAGTGTGCTCTCAATGGTCGACCGATAGAATTTAACCAGCAGTTTCTGTGGTAGCCTGGCGTGTTTTAGTCTCCTGAGGAAGAACAGTCTTTGCTGAGCCCTCTTCACCAGGTGTGAGGTGTTGGACTTCCATGTCAGATCTTTTGACAAATTGACTCCAAGGAACTTGAGGCGCTCCACTGCTTCTGTGTCTGTGCAGGGGGAGGTGGATTACCTTCTGTGTTCTCCTGAAGTCTAGGATTAGCTCCTTAGTTTAGGAGGTGTTAAGGAGGAGGTTGTTGTCTTTACATCACTCAGCCAGATGTTCCACCTCGTAGGCTGTCTCCTCATTCTCTGAGATGAGCCCTACTACTGTGGTGTCGTCAGCAAATTTAGTTATGGAGTCGGAGGTGTGGATGGGGGTGCAGTCATGGGTAAAGAGTGTGAATAGCATAGGGTAGGGCTAAGCACACAGCCTTGTGGGGTTCCTGTGTTCAGGATGAGGGTGCATGATGTTTGCTTACCAACTCTGACTGGGCGATCTGTGAGAAAGTCCATGACCCATGAGCACAGTGAAGAACCAAGGCCAAGGTTGTCCAGTTTGCTGACCAGTTTGTGGGGGATTACTGTGTTGTACACAAATGGCATCCTCACATAGCTGTTTGGTTTCTCCGGATGTGTCAGAGCGGTGTGGAGAGCTGTGCTGATGGCGCCCTCCGTGGAACGGTTTGCCCTGAAGGCAAACTGATGTTTTTACAGATATGGTAGGAACCGCTGGTTTTGAGGTGTGAAAGCACAGGTTTCTCAAAACACTTCATGACTATTGGTGTTAGCGCCACTGGGCGATAGTCGTTCAGGCATTTTCCAGATGTTTTCTTGGGCACTGGGATGAAGGTGGAGGATTTAAGGCATGTTGGAACAGCAGTTTGTTGAAGTGAGAGGTTGAATATATTAGTAAACACCCCTTTGAGCTGGTCCGCACATACTTATAGAACCCTGCCTGGCACACTGTCTGGGCCTGCATCCTCACCTGGTGGTGCTGTAAAACCAGTGTTGTCTCCTCAGCAGGTGGATGGGTGAGTGAAGCAGACTCCTCTGAGTATTGAAGCGAGCAAAGAAGTGGTTCAAGACATCAGGCAGTTCTGTGTCATCACTGGGCAGCAGATTTGTGGTGTTATAATCTGTCAGTGTCTTGATACTGTTCCACATACTGCGGGGGCTGTTGTTGTTGAAGTGATCCTCAATGCGTTGTTTGTATTGGCGCTTTGCATCCCTAATGACTTTCTTGAGTTTGACCCATGCTTCACTGTAGGCCTGTCTGTCGCCTGACCTGAAAGCTGTGTCCCGTACCTTAAAAAAAGATTGTCTGCTTTGAGATGTTTAGTGCAGTGGCCATTCAGGGCACACATTAAAAATAATTATTCTACATTTATTTCTATTTAAATGGAAATAGTAGGGGTCCTCCACATCCTCTCTATATACATTATTTACAGTTCATGCAAATAAACAGCTATGCACATCTCTTATTCACATCACTTCTCTTCAAGCTGACATCCACCAACACTTCCATTGTTGACCTTTCCAACAGGTATTTTTCACTCTACTTCCACCACAGTCAAAGGCGCCATGATGATAGTGTCTGGATAGATATCACTGTCTGGCTGATGTGGGGCTACAGACAGAGTACATCTCTCCTAACAATGAGACTCACCGACTGCGCATTGCCACTCGCTAACTAACAATCGAAAGAGAATATTTTCAACCGTCTCTTTCCTGCATGCTGCAGGTAAAGAGGAAGATTCCTTTATACAGTATTCTTCCTGTCATTGACCAATGAGGTAATATTTGCACTACACTTCCTACCTTTAATATCATGGGCCACCCTCTCACCATAATGTACACCATCCATCCATCCATCCATCGTCTACCGCTTATCCGGGATCGGGTCGCGGGGGCAGCAGCTCCAGTAAGGAACCCCAATCTTCCCTTCTCCGGGCCACATCCTCCAGCTCCGACTGGGGGATCCTGAGGCGTTCCCAGGCCAGTGAGGAGATATAATCTCTCCACCGAGTCCTGGGTCTTCCCCGGGGTCTCCTCCCAGCTGGACGTGCCTGGAACACCTCCCTAGGGAGGCGGCCAGGTGGCATCCTTACTAGATGCCCAAACCACCTCAACTGGCTCCTTTCAACGTAAAGGAGCAGCGGCTCTACTCCGAGTCTCTCACGGATGGCTGAGCTTCTCACCCTATCTCTAAGGGAGACGCCAGCCACCCGTCTGAGAAAACCCATTTCGGCCGCTTGTACCCGTGATCTCGTTCTTTCGGTCATGACCCAGCCTTCATGACCAATACCGTAATACCGCCCCCGCTGCTCCGATTCTCCGGCCAATCTCTCGCTCCATTGTCCCCTCACTCACGAACAAGACCCCGAGGTACTTGAACTCCTTCACTTGGGGTAATGGCTCATTCCCTACCCGAGTAGACAATCCACCGGTTTCCTGCTGAGAGCCATGGCCTCAGATTTGGAGGTGCTGATCCTCATCCCAACCGCTTCACACTCGGCTGCGAACCGATCCAGTGACTGTTGAAGGTCACAGACTGATGATGCCATAAGGACCACATCATCTAAAAAGAGCAGCGATGAGATCCTCAGGCCACCGAACTGCAACCCCTCTCCTCCACGACTACGCCTCGATATCCTATCCATGAAAATCACGAACAGGATTGGTGAAAAAGCGCAGCCCTGGCGGAGGCCAACATTCACGGGAAACGAGTCCGACTTACTGCCGAGTATCCGGACACAACTCTCGCTTTGGGCGTACAGGGATTGGATGGCCCTCAAAAGTGACCCCCTCCCCCCATACTCCCGCAGCACCTCCCACAGTATCACCCGGGGGACCCGGTAATACGCCTTCTCCAGATCCACAAAACACATGTAGACCGGATGGGCGTACTCCCAGGCCCCCTCCAGGATCCTTGCAAGAGTGAAGAGTTGGTCCGTTGTTCCACGACCAGGATGGAATCCGCATTGTTCCTCTTCAATCAGAGGTTCGACTACCGGCCGAACCATCCTTTCCAGTACCTTGGAGTAGACTTTACTAGGGAGGCTGAGAAGTGTGATACCCCTGTAGTTGGCACACACTCTCTGGTCCCCCTTTTTAAATAGGGGAACCACCACCCCGGTCTGCCAACCCCTAGGCACTGTCCCAGACTTCCACGCAATGTTGACGAGGTGTGTCAACCAAGACAGCCCCTCAACACCCAAAGCCTTCAGCATTTCTGGACGGATCTCATCAACCCCTGCGGCTTTGCCACTGTGGAGTTGTTTGACTACCTCAGTGACTTCCATCAGGGAAATTGACGATGATCCCCCATCAGCTTCCAGCTCTGCCTCAACCATAGAGGGCGTGTTAGTCGGATTCAGGAGTTACTCAAAGTGCTCCTTCCAGTGGCCGATAACCTTCTCAGTTGAAGTCAGCAGGGTCCCACCCTTGCTGTACACAGCTTGGATGGTTCCTCGCTTCCCCCTCCTGAGGTGCCGGATGGTTTTCCAGAAGCACCTTGGTGTCGACCGAAAGTCCTTCTCCATATCTTCTCCGAACTTCTCCCACACCCGCTGCTTTGCCTCTGACACGGCAGAAGCTGCCGCCCTTCTAGTCCTTCGATACCCTGCAACTGTTTCCGGAGTCCTCCCGGATAACATAACCCGGAAGGACTCCTTCTTCAGTCGGACGGCTTCCCTGACCACCGGGGTCCACCACGGTGTTCGAGGGTTACCGCCCCTTGAGGCACCTAAGACCTTCAGACCACAGCTCATCACCGCAGCTTCAGCAATAGAGGTTTTGAACATCGCCCACTCAGGTTCAATGCCCCCAACCTCCACAGTGATGGCAGAAAAGCTCCGCCGGAGGTGTGAGTTAAAGATCCCCAGGACAGGGGCTTCCTCCAGACATTCCCAGTTCACCCGCACTACCCGTTTGGGTTTACCAGGTCTGTCCAGAGTCTTCCCCCACCCCTTGATCCAACTCACCATCAGATGGTGATCAGTCGACAGCTCCGCCCCTCTCTTCACCCGAAACATCCAAAACATGCGGCCTCAGATCAGATGATACGATTACGAAATCGATCATTGACCTTTGGCCTAGGGTGCTCTGGTACCACGTGCACTTATGAGCATCCTTATGTTCGAACATGGTGTTTGTTATGGCCATTCCATGACTAGCACAGAAGTCCAACAACAAACGACCGTTCAGGTTTAGATCAGGGAGGCCCTTCCTCCCAATCACGCCTCTCCAGGTGTCTCCATCATTTCCCACGTGTGCGTTGAAGTCTCCCAGCAAGACTACGGAGTCCCCTACTGGAGCCCCCTGCAGGGCTCCATTCAGGGTCTTCAAGAAGGCCGAATACTCAGAACTGCGGTTTGGGGCATAGGCACAAACAACAGTCAGAGTTTTCCCCCCTATAACCCGAAGGCGTAGGGAGGCGACCCTCTCGTCCACCGGGATAAACTCCAACGTAGCGGCGCTCAGCCGGGGGCTAGTGAGTATCCCCACCCCGGCCCGACGCCTCACACCTTGGGCAACTTCGGAGAAGAATAGAGTCCAACCCCTATCCAGGAGTACGGTTCCAGAGCCAAGACTGTGCGTGGAGGTAAGCCCCACCAGATCCAACTGGTAGCGATCCACCTCCCGCACTAGTTCCGGCTCCTTCCCCCACAGAGAGGTGACGTTCCACGTCCCCAGAGCCAGCCTCTGCTGCCCGGGTCTGGTCCGTCGAGGTCCCTGACCATCACTGCCACCCGTGTGACAGCGCACCTGACCCCAGCGGTTTTTCCCATGAGTGGTGGGCCCACAGGATGGATGGATGGGAGGCACCACGTAGCTTCTTCGGGCAGTGCCTGACCGGGCTCCGTGGCAATCCCGGCCACCAGGCGCTCGCTGTCGGGCCCTCCCTCTGGGCCTGGCTCTAGACGGGGGCCCCGGGCTTCCTCCGGGCAGGGTCTCTCCTTTCCTTTCCCTTTCTTTCATGAAGTCGTTTTTGAATGTTTTTAACATTCGTTTTTAATGTACACCATCATTTAAAAATAATGAATTATCTCCAAAGATTTATTCACACTTCTCAGCCTCCCTAGTAAAGTCTACTCCAAGGTACTGGAAAGGAGGGATCGGCCGGTAGACGAACCTCTGATTGAAGAGGAACAATGCGGATTCCGTCCTGGTCGTGGAAAAACGGACCAACTCTTAAATCTCGCAAGGATCCTGGAGGGGACCTGGGAGTACGCCCATCCGGTCTACATGTGTTTTGTGGATCTGGAGAAGGCGTATGACCGGGTCCCCCGGGTGATACTGTGGGAGGTGCTGCGGGAGTATGGGGTGAGGGGGTCACTTTTGAGGGCCATCCAATCCCTGTATGCCCAAAGCGGAAACAGGAAACCGGTGGATTTCCTACTCCGGGTAGGGAATGAGCCATTACCCCAAGTGAAGGAGTTCAAGTACCTCGGGGTCTTGTTATTGAGTGAGAGGACGATGGAGCGAGAGATTGGCCGGAGAATCGGA
The DNA here is from genome assembly GCF_900634415.1 of Cottoperca gobio. Taxonomy (NCBI): domain Eukaryota; kingdom Metazoa; phylum Chordata; class Actinopteri; order Perciformes; family Bovichtidae; genus Cottoperca; species Cottoperca gobio. The sequence continues at coordinate 23,698,864 of NC_041367.1, read as the reverse complement.
GCAGCGGGGGCGGTATTACAGTCACTTTACCGCACCGTTGTGACGAAAAGAGAGCTGAGCCAGAAGGCAAAGCTCTCAATATACCGGTCGATCTTTGTTCCTACCCTCACCAATGGTCATGAAGGCTGGGTCATGACCGAAAGAACGAGATCAGTTATTCACAGAGTTACTTGACAAATATTTTTTTTTATATATTCAATCTGTAATGATCTGTTGTTCAAAGTTCACATTGTATAAGTCAGGGATGGGCAACTGGCGGCCCGCGGCCCTCGCCCTCTCTTTGTGAGGCCCTGGTATAAGTGCAACAGGTACAACTAGGCTTAGCAAAATAGAGAAACATTGCATGCTTTGCTTGGTATACAATCATCACACTAAACCATCTGAAAGTGTGAGGAAGCATTTTGGATTTGACACCTTACTGTATATAATCAAAAACTACAATGTAGTCGTGATGAAAATGTGACCAGCACAGTCTGACAGGCGTCATTCCGCTTTGTGCTTTCTGCCGAGGTCCATACAATCATCAGAAAATGCAAAATAAAAACTCTCTGACCACCAGCCACAGTTATTACTTAGTTTGTATCATGGATTTCCAGCCCTTATTGCTTTTATTTTCATGCAGTTCTGTTACTATATCGTCTTTTTTTGTTGTGTTAAAGTTTAAATAACGCTGTCTATGACACGTTCATAATTATTCATGTCTTTATGTTAATTCGACAAACGCATGATACTTTAAAATATGTATTTCTTTGTTTAAAAAGCACAGTTAGTTTGTCCCTGCCTGTTAATTCACCACTGAAATATCGGCCAGTTATTTCTCACTTCATATATCATTCACTTTCCACTCGTATTGCATTAGAGCTTTCAGAAATAAGATAAATAATCAGTTACTAGAGGCGTGTCTTCTCAGTCGTCTTGCTATTTAATGCATACAAACAACAGATCCCTCCTCAGTCGCTCTTCCTGAGGTTTCTTCCCTTTTATTTCCCCCTTAATTTGTTATTTTTGGGGGAGTTTTTCCTTAGCTGCTGCAACGGTCTAAAGACAGAGGGTGTCGTATGTTATTCAGATTGTGAAGCCCACTGATTTGTGATATTGGGCTATAAATACAGTTTGACTTGATCACACCATTCTGACACTGTTACATGCACATACTTTGAGGTTGTGCTAGTCAGGGTTCAGCTCCAAAGTGCACATTGGTTTCACTGGATGGGCTATTATATTACCTCTTTACCAAAGCAGCTTAGTTCTCATGTTTGTTCAGTCTGCAAACACCTCAGTGTGCCCCAACCATGTTTAAAAATCCAGATGTAGCACTTTTTAATGGTGGTAAATATTTAGAGAGAGCTCTTAGCAAACGGATGCATTTTTTACCACTTCAACATTCAAAGAGAAGATTACGTGTGCAAATTACCACTAGTTTGCGTCTCCTCAATTGCTTATGTGAGGTGTAACTCAGTGCTCCCACCTGCCCATAATATCAAGGATTTATTTAGTTTAGTTATTTAATCTTAATGTATAATAGTACAAACTATGTTTTTCAATTAATGCGTTTAAATCACAAATTTACAGAGAAAGTATTTTAGGCTTAAAGGTGTAGCCTATATATTAATACAATACTTAAAGGGCATACAAATAAAAGGGAAAACACTGAATAGCCAAACACCCACATACCGTATATTATCGTCAAACCAGAAACAAAATGTGCATCTATATCCGTCCTCGAGCTTTGTACCATGGAAATAAAAAGACCTAAAAGCTGATGTTAACTATCAACACAAATGCCATCTCCATGTCAACACCTGTCTAATTCGTATACCGTACTTATCCACAGGAGTGCTAAAGTAAACAGAGCAGAAGACGTGGAGGTTGTGAACCGGAATCAAAAACAAGTTGGCTATCTTGAGCAAGTTACATTTGTTCTTTCATGTCAGCTTATATTGTCCATGTCTCATGCTATCCAGAGACAATATTAATATATATCCTGGAAGACTGCGGAAAACGGGGTTCAGTCGCAGCATGGCCTCAGAAACCGAGATTTCTCATGGCCCGGAGGTTGGCTGAAGACAAGGCGGGCAATGTGGAAGTCTCAAAACTTCTTGAAGCCACTCAGGCAAAAGACTCTTTAACTCGGGCTTCTCAGCCATTTTCTCTCTTCACACCTAAAGTCGCCTGTTGAGTCCACGAACAGGGTGCTCTTTTCTGCTCCCCATAGATACACATTAGTATGCAAGATCATATAGCTTGTCACCAAAACTTTCTGCTGTGTCCATATTCTTGGTCGGATCGTTCTGTCACGGTTCCGGATAGGGAACAACACTTTATAACCGTTCTAAACAATGCACTATTTCTGGGTTGTTGTCGTAGTAGTATGCGTTATTGCTGTTGAGTTGTTGGTATTGCATTTGTATTTGATCATTATGGAGCCAGCCAACTAGCGAAACAATTTTTATGCACGCCAGCATCATCTGTTCCTTGTGTGCAAGTAAAGAAACCAGATCTAAATCTGTTGAAAGAATAATGTACATCCCACATAAAAATGCGCAGCCCCAGTGGGGCAGCTCGTAGAGCAGGCGTTCCCCCCGTTTCCGCAGCAGGCCGGGGTTCAAAACTGACCAGTGGCCATCTGTTGCGTTTCATTTCCCTTATGTCTATCCAATCTTAAACTGTACTATCATTTAAAGCCTAATAAGACCACATTTTCCCCCAGCACTGTCTTCTCAATAACACATACACACAATCATCAATCTTTATTTTTAAATAGAACATGATATTCAGTCTTTGATGTGTGCGTTTCAAGGCAAAGATACTTTAACTCCACTGTAGCCTTGCACTTCACCAGTAGAGGTCACTGTACCTGAAGCTTCGAGTAATGAACCTTTTTCCGAAACAATTGGCTGAAGTGGTTCAGTGCTTCACAAAAGCTCATCACTAGGGGAGGACCCAAATGCAGTAAACAGACGAAGATTATAACAAAAAGCGAGCCTTTAATAAAACAAAGCTGAATCCAAAATACAAAGTAACAAATAAAACTGAAAACACAAACCAACCAGGGGTAGACACGACAAAGCACGGCAGGTAACAACCACGTAACATGAATAACAATCCAACAAGGCACACTGGGACAGACAGGGATTTATACACACCAAACGAGGAATCAAGACACAGCTGGGGGAGAAAGGCAAAGACACAAGGACAAGGTGAATGGACACAGGAGGAGCAAATTAACAATCATAAAGAGAGGGAAAACACACAGACGGAAGTACAACTAGACATGACACAAGGGGAGTGAACTCTACAAAATAAAACAGGAAAGTATAACCAGATCGTGACATTTAATGCACTTAACTTAATTTTGAAGAAGGCAATGCAATATGTTTATGGAAACATGCCTTTAGTAACAACACAAAAAAAGTAATGAAGTCATTATAAATAAAGTCATGAAGTGATTTAGTCACTACTAATCATACCAAGGAAGGCCATAGCAACAACACACCTGAGTTTATTTAATGTTTTTATTGCTAACACAATCTCATTCACAAGATTGAGATTGGGTTATTTATTGTTTAAAGAGGTATGTATTGTTTAAAGAGGCACCTTCAAAGTGAATGGAGAAAAACATGTTTGCACCTTTTTAATGACAATACACTCAAGTACAGAACACCTTTTTCATTCAGCCAAAAAATGCCTCTCTCAGGTTTCCTTAAAGGGATAGCTCTACCTTCATAAAGGGTAAGAACAACATCTTATTTTCTCCACAGTAGCTGGTAAGAGACATTTATCCCAGTAATAATAAATAAATAAATCAAAAACTTTATACTATATAAGTAAATACACATATTTAAAATACTGATTGGACATATTGATGTGAAAAATCAAAAGAACAACTGTCAAGTAATTGTTTCAATTGTAAGTGCTATAGCTACTTTTTTGTGCTTTAAAGGTCACATATTATACAATATTTCAGGTTAATTTTTGTATTTTGAGTCTATATTTTCATGCTGTAATGTTTAAAACAAGTATTCTCACACTGTCTGCCTGAATATAGCTGTATTCACACTGAAAAGCTCTGGATCAGGAATCTGATCTGATATCAAGGAGAAATTAACACCTGCAACCAAGATTTCAGGTTTCCTTAACGTTTCTTTACAGGTACATTTGTGAGAAGTGACCGAGCCCAAGAACAGAGCCCAGTGAAGAAGAAAAGCATTTGTTGTGATGCGATACAGAGCTAATATGTTAGCATGTAGCTATGTGTAGCAGAGTATGTAACAAAGTGACTATCAGGATGTGGCAGTGAAAAGAAAGGGTGTGAAACAGTAGTCAGGTAGTTATATCTGGAGTACACCTGAATAACATATGAAAGTAATCAAAGTATAGTGATTACTGTAACGTTAGTAACTGTCCCCATGTGTAATCCTGACCAACCATTACTTACATCAGACCATTGATACCATAATGAGGCATTTTGGAATAGACATAATACTGTACAATGTCAACATGATTGAAGATGGAATTACTGATCTGATATAAAACTGCTGAGTAATTTAAATTTCAGCAGCAACTGTGAGGACTGTCCTCTGTCCACATTTCACAAAGTATCGGAGATCTTTTTTACTTGTCCTACAGTTATGCCATATTTATGCTGTACGTGTTTGTCAAAGCTGCAGAATGTTATCGCATGTAATAACATAAAGTATTTGTGAAAAAACATGCTATATTTATCTAATACTACAAGATCATTCATTCTAAAATAAAAAAATGACAAAACCCCTCCTTAAAAATTAAGCATTTTATTCATAGACAATGACATTGAAATATAAATTGGGTACATTTATATAAGGCCATTACGTGGTTGTAAACTGTCCAGTTTCTGTGCTCCATCAGACTGAAGGGTTTACTGAAGTTGTGTCAGCTCTCAGGTCACAGCGGTCATCCTGACACTGAAGCTGCTTCTCTGCTGGTTTGTGTGAGGAGAGTCTGGTGCAGGAACATCAGGTCACTCAGATGACCTGTGGCAGATTTAGCATTAGATTAAACAATCATGTAATAATGTCACGGTGTATGACAGGAGGAAAAGTTATAGTTTACTACAACATCATCTGTGTGGTTATGGACACAGCTATACACAGTGTAAACAAATAATAACAAATGAGTTTTTATCAAGTATGGAGGATTGATTACACATTTTTGTTTAAAAGCTATGAAAAGGTACATAACATGTGACATTTGAATTCTCTATATTTGTGAGATAGTCGTGTTATGTTTGTGAACGATCCGATTCAAACAAATGGCTCTTTGGTGGAGAGAGGTGGGGTGGAGCAATACCTTGTTGACTGGAGCAGAATATTATACTTAATTAACTTTTTCACATGAATTAAAAGGAGATGGCTCTCGGAGAACAACGGAGCCATAACATCCTACATTAGGGATTAGGGGCTTTACTACTTTTGTAACTGGTCGATGTCTTTCAAAATCGAAGGCATTTATATTTTTGTAGCTGCCTGCTGCTCCTAATATTAGGATGGAGTCTGAATTTCACTGTGTGTGCTGAGCTGTGCATGTGTGCACGTTTGACAATAAAAGTTGATTTGATTCCTCCATTCTATTTCCATCTTGGAAGGTAAAGACTAAATAACCACTGGCAGTACCTCTGATCTGTGGTGGTTACCACATGAGCATCATAAATAATCAAGCAAGCACTCACTTAATTTACACCACAGACAATAAAATGTATGAACATTGTGGGCCACAAACATGTATGAACAATATACAGTTACAAAAATAGTAAAGCCCCTATGCATACAAAATGAAAAAGCCAGATTTTATTGACTGCTAGTGGTGGAATCAACAAAAGATGCTATGAATGCTGTTGACTGGTGCATGTGACGCCATTAGCACTAATCAAACAAGATTCTAAAATATGGTTTCATCAGGTTTTTATTTATTTTTTAAAGCCCAAAATGTTGAAGATAAAGTTAGTGAGTTGTCTCTTGCAGCGTAATTACCGACACAGGGAAGAAAGACGTAAATACATGTCAGTGCAACTTTCCTTTGACCCGAGGTGTTGCATTACTGCAGGCTCAAGTGAGAGATGTGTGTCTGAAGAGACTCCCCGCAGCTTCAACCAATAACAGCCCCCATTATGCTGTCAAAGGGATAGAAGGATGGAGCCATCGAGGGAGGAGTAAAACACCCTTATTGGTAGTGACGAGTGGGAGACTACTGTAGCTGAAGATACAGAGCACAGACTCCCCAGCTGCTTGTTTGGAGGAGCAGAATATGTTTGATGTGTGTGTGTGTGTGTGTGTGTGTGTGTGTGTGTGTGTGTGTGTGTGTGTGTGTGTGTGTGTGTGTGTGGTTGTGTATGATGTCCTCCTTTAATCTCTGTTAGCATGCTAGGCCTTCGAAGAGAGTCTGGCTGTCAACATGAGCTCATGGTGTCTGACTTAGATTTGTGTGTGTGTGCATATATTGTGTGAGAATACACCCCTCCTCATACATCTCCCTATCCTCTCCTCCCCTCTGTTCTCAGAACAAGGCCAGGACATAAAGGACACATTTGTTCTCAACCCTGTGCAATGCTTCTTCTCGCCATTGTTCTGAAAGCCTACTGTTAATATCCGTTGCAAATCTGCTTACTTTCAGATTCCATCAATACGGGTGGGGTAGACAAAGAGGGGACTATATGCCCTGTTAAAGGATTCAAACAGAGGTTGTCAGTGTGTTTCTTGACTCTGGGAGGCCGCTGGCTGACAATGGCTGCAGTGTGAGGCAGTGTGGTGATTGATCAGCCCAATGTTTTGCTGTGTGGGATGGATGTCGGAGACAGAATTAAACAAACAAAGGCTGAGAGGAAGTGGCATGATTTAGTTGATGGGATTAAGAAAGGATGAATATGAGGAGAGTGGACGCAATGGGTCTACATGTCTTTCCTGTAGTCCATAAATTATTTCACACTGTGTCAAGGTCGGTGGTAAAAAACAGAATCACCTACAGTAGATTTCTTTCCATCAAATTACCACCAAATCCGAAGGTTCTGCTGCATATGGAAGTCTTTGTTTCAGAAGTATTTCTTAAAGACAGAGCTGCTCTGGGCACAGAGATCTTCACGTTTGGTGAAGTTGAGAAATGTGTTGAGCTGTTTGGTAAACTTGAATAGCAACAAAAGAGAGTTGGTCAAACTGCTTTAGAGAAGAGACATGGCCTCAACAAACCAACAGAAAGCATTATACAGGATATGGACTGTAAATCTGCCCAATTTAGGTGAAAAAAGAGAAGAAAATAAAAAAGCTTGTTTTTCTAACAAACCATGCTAACAGGGACAGCGGGTAATGCAGGCTAGAGATGGCTAACCCTTTCCTAAATTATTGTTCCCTAAATTATCATTCCCCACATGTAGACTGCCGGTAGACACTACAATTTACCAATGTTCCCTAAAAGTCTCATATGAGATAGTGAAATCAAAATGTTAAGTCCAGCACCTCCACATATCCAAATATGTTTTAACTTCATGAGCAGTTTTCTGTCAAATCAGCAGAGAGGGCCTTGTGAAACAGCTGTTGCATCATGTTGTGTGTGGCACACACACCTACGCACAACAAATAGTGCTGTCCATGGTTCAGAAACAACAACTTGTCACTGTCTGAACCAACTGCATTAATATTGAAAGTTAGCACAGCAAGCTGAAAGTAGATCTGTCATGTGCCGTAGGAGTTTTGTAATCTTGTCTCCACAGTAACATAAGATAGCTTTGCATTACCATCGTTGTTCCTCACAGCTATTTGTTATTGCGTGTTGGGTTAAAAATGAATTAGCCTCTGTGGTTGTTAATACAAGTGTGATAGTTGGTCAAATATTAGCCTTCCCTGTCCTCAACCTCACCTGCCGCCTATGCATACTAACAATGCTTTAAATGGCCAACAGGATAAGCAACTTCATTGAATGGATGGGTGGAGTTTAGCCTTGCTAACGCTGCAGTAATCAATGTTTTTATGCCATCAATGGAAAGAAGTGTTATGTGTAATGTTATGTTTCTTTTGTTTTTTACATCCAACAACTCTATTGCTTTGGTTTAGTCTCACAACTCTCATCTACTTGTTTCCTGATAATCCAACTTTCCCAGCATCAAACAGCAGATAGACAAAGCTAGCAACCAGCTGGTGAACGCAGCAAAGCAGCTAACAATATTTTCCTCAAGAGTTTCTGGACACCAAAACAGAGCTAAGAGCTAGGAGAGTGAATATTTGACTTACATCTGTCAGGTGGACAGAAAGACCACTTCAAATAAATGCTAATGTTGCAAAACTGCATTCTTAATTACATTTCGTTACGTTGTAAATTCAAACAAAACAAAACTAAATGAAGAAAATCACTTTTTTGTTTAGGCAACACAACTACTTGGTTAGGTTTAGTAAAAGATCATTATTTGGTTTAAAAAAGTATGTTTGTTATGTTATTTCAACTACGGACGTAAATGTGTTAACGTTGACTTTAAAGCATCACATGTAATTGAAATCCTTTAGGGATCCTAAAGTCACTACAGAAAAAAAACAACGCAATAAAATGTAATGTGCGTTTTGTTTTATGTTTGCACACCAATGATTACATGCTGCTGTGTGGGTTGAGGAACTCACCATTGGTCTTATGAAACACTCTCAAACACCTATGGGAGGAATTCAAAGACACATGGTGGTGTACAGTAGCTAACAAGAAGGCTGTTACACTGAGCTCCTTTAAGACCCTGTTACACAGTTCCGTATGGCAGAAACGTATGCTGGCGTAAATTACAATTAGCATATACCACGTATATGAACGTATACAGAGCCTATTGATAGAGTATCACTTACTTATACAAAATGTATCAGAGCATTTGGCCAACGTATTTGACGAATGCCCAACGGATACGTAGCGTATTCCTAGCGTATTGGCCCTGTCATACAGTTCTGTATGGCGGAAACGTATGCCGGCGTAGACGAAATATCGGCAATACGCTGGGGTACGTTGTTGAACGCTGAGGCCGTGAACATTTTTTGAGTATGTTCAAAAACGTTTCACGGCCAATACACTAGGAATGCGTTATGCATCCGTTGGGCATTCGTCGAATACGTTGGCCATACACTCTGATGCGTTTTGTATAAGTATGTGATACGCTATCAATTTGCTCTGTATACGTTCATATATGTTGTATATGCTAATTTTCATATACGCCAGCATACATTTCTGCCATACGGCACTGTGTGACAGGGCCTTTAACTAACATCTGCACGATACTTATCCCTAATCTAGACCGGGGTTTGACCTATCTATGTTTTAAGAGACAGTTACTAAAAGTTACTGTGATGAGTCTTTAGGAGGAGGTTCCCATGAGATGTAACAAAACTTTCATCTTTGTTTTAGGCCTGAGATCACAGCTCAGTTCATCAACAGCACTTCACTCTTCGATTTTCTTCTTTGTGGTGACAAGACTTACTGTAAATGTTAATTTTAGACCCTGACTGAGCGCCAAGACCCGACCTATTTGATCTTTTATTCACCTACATCATTCCATTAAAAACTCAGAAAGTTCTTTGATCCTAATCTCTCTTTAGATACTTTAAATATATGAAGGCCAAATGATACACTTAGCAGACATAGGCTGGCAATTGTTATTCGATGAAGTATATTTAATGCGTATGCTTTATTACCTCCACCAAGGAAATTATGTTTTTGGCTCAGTTTGTCTGTCTGGTTCAAGTTCAATAACCTGTTGCGCTGAAAAATAAAGGCGGCTGAATTTTTAGATAATTTGTCCGTTTCAATTATATTAAGTCTTAAAGTTATGCATAATGAGAACAACAATTTGAGTGACAGCTGGGTACCCTCTCAGCTTGTTAGCTGCTAGCTGTCTGCTTCTTCTGCTAGCTGTCTGCTCTGCTGCTAGCTGTCTGCTCTTCTGCTAGCTGTCTGCTCTGCTGCTAGCTGTCTGCTCTGCTGCTAGCTGTCTGCTCTGCTGCTAGCTGTCTGCTCTTCTGCTAGCTGTCTGCTCTGCTGCTAGCTGTCTGCTCTGCTACTGGCTGTCTGCTCTGCTGCGTCATCTGGTCCCGCCTCAGCTCCACCAATGATCCACCTCTTTGTCCATTTTTGGATTAGCCAGATGTTAGGCGGAGTCTTCACTGCAACGGAGCCACCCACATTGAACGTCACAATGGCTAAGAAACCCAAGAGTCTCACTACGCCCATATTTCATATATGGTCTGTTTGTATGCCTTTCAGCAGGATTACAGAATAACTGCTGGCCTGATTTTCATGAAACTTTGTAGAAAGGTGCAGCATGAGCCAAAGAACAACCCATTACATTGTGGACTGAATCCGAATCATGGGGAAAATACACAAATTATGTTTCACTTTCGTTAACTTTGCAAGATAGGGCATTTGTGCTGCATTCAGAAAATGTGTTCCCGGCTGGGAAAATTCAAATGAATGCCCCCTCAAGTTGAAACAACAACTTGGAAACAGCTATCAAAGTGTTGGCAGTGGAACTTTAATGAGAAACTTAATGTTATTGGAGAACTTTATCACACAGTAATTAGGCAGTGTGCATGCTCTATCTATGGGCTCTATGGGCTCCATGGATACGGAAGAACAGCTGAAGATACAGGTCATTTTATATTCAAATGTTGAGCTTCATGTGCCAATGAGCAACTTCCATAGAATGAACGGGGCCCCGCCTCCAATGCTGTATCCAGTTCTTTTAACACATACATGAGACTGATAGGCCGTTTCTCAAAACCAAGAATGCAACTTGTGTTCTTGGGAAGAACGTTCTTGCTCGCTGTTCTTAAAAGAATGAACTTGTAAGTTAACAGTTTGAGACGATGCGTTCTTGCTGGTATTAAGCAACACCCCCAGTACAGAGGCCAAAGTGGTTCTACGTTACGTAAGAATGCTGGGAAATAAAACGTTATTATTACAACCGTTATTATTATCGTCATTATATAAGTTCAATTATTAGTTATCAATATTGTTTTGTTAAAATAAAAATAATTTAAAATAATTGTGGTTAACAGTTTTTAAATACACACTTTTTAATGTGCAACTCTTTCAACTATAATTATTATTACCTTCAACGTTAGTATGCCGAATTTGATGGCTGTGCGCAAGTAAATCGGAAAAAGTGTTTCAACTCTGTAGCAGATGTCATTTTGAGAAGAAGGCATTGTTCTAAAAAGCCATTATTCTAAATATAGGCTATTAGATTAAAAATATATTACTTAAATAAAGGTTCATCTATGATAAATACATAATACTATGGTCACAGGCCTGTACAACATCAACACAACCACTTCATAAACTGTTTAAAGCTCCGAACTCATATCACTTTTGCAATATTATCAAAAAATACAACTTAATGAGTTTTGGATTTTTTGGAAGATACTGAATAGTTAAACAACCCTCAAACAATTTATTTTAACAGCTCATGGTGAAATTAGACAAACAAGATCATCTACAAGGGGAGAATTTAATATCAAACATTGCTCGACAAAATTTGCTCAAACTGTCATTATTAAATTCCTGCCCAAGACAACACCTGCCTGTTTCTTGGAGGATTAAAGGCTGGGGAGGTTTTAGCTGGCTGTTAAGAACAGTACAGTGTTGTTTAAACGCTCTGAGCAAAAAAATACAACACATCTTTGTTGTAGCGTCCATGTTATTTCCACATTACAATTTCAAGCTAATGAACACACCATAGTCGGAAGAACGACTTCCTAACTTGGGAAATGGGTTGATCTGAGGAGCACATAAATGCAGAATTTGCCTTGACGGGGGTCTCCGGTCTCCAAATGTCCTTCTAGTTTTATTAAGGTTTGATCTTCACATATTTATTTGATCTTTATCTCCTCAGTAAAAACAGGCCAAGAATAGTTTGTTTGGAGTCTGCTGGATCTATATCACAAACTGGGGTTGGAACAAAGAATAGTATTTCATTTTAGTGTGGGATACTAAAATATCAGTGTGAAAAATTAAAGCGTATCTGTCTAGCATATCATCTTAGCTTTAGTAGCAGTGATTATTCAGCTAGGTGATCTCTTCCTCGTTGCAAACCACTAAGCGTTATGCTAATGAATAGGCAATGACGTTATCATTATGCAAAAGAGGGCATGATGTCATCTGCTGCCTTTAAATGACTTTTGCAGCTAGCGCTTGCTCCTTTGATTGGAAGATAGTTGGCAACACTGAATTCCACACCTCACCACTGCCAAACAGTAAGTGCCAATGCAATAAGCAGTGTCCCCTCTATGTGGTGAGGTGGAAAGTGGGGGAGTTGAGGTAAAGGTTGTTGTTGTAGGAGATCATGACCTCCTGATCAATGTTCGCCTTTTTATTAACTGTAACCATGATATTTCTCTGAACTTATCCTAGTGTAATTGCCATAACCACATTCATGATTTAGCTCCTTGAGCTCTGTTTTGGACTCCAGCAACTCCTGAGGGAAATATCTGGCTCTTAAAAGCCCTGTCACACATATCCGTATGACAGAAACTTATGCCGGCGCATACGAAAATTTGTCAGAGTCCAAATACGTCCAACTTTTCATCGGATCGGATCGGAAAAGTGAACATATATAGATAGATACGCATGTCTAACCTATTGATAGCGCATCACTTACTAATACAAAATGTTTCAGACGAATACCCAACGAATGCATAAGATATACAAAATATCGTATAATTTACGTAGATATAAGGTAAGGTATAAGTAGTATTCGTTAAGAGCTCACGGTGTTACGCTGGGGTGCGTTGTTGAACGCTGATGTTTTCAGCATGTTCAAAATTACCGGACGTAACTGACGTGTGCTTCATAAGATATGCAGACGTTACGTGACGTTAGACATACGTGAATACTGAATACGTAGGTGAATATTTACCTACGTGAATACTTACCTAAGTAAATATAGTACGTAAATATTTTGAATACCTACGTGACTACGTTAGAGGTACGTTAAATATAGGCTACGTCGGCTGATGGTGAACCTTACAGCCAATGTATTGATAATGAGTGGATAACCTATTCCTACCCTATGTTAAGATTATGCCTGATGACGGAGTAATTTATTAAACGTGTTTCTACAGTACAGCTAGCGTTCAGCATTCTAGCCGTTCTCCAGCATCAGCATGACGTGAACCAGATGGCACTTTTCCAGCTCCGTTGGCCAGACGCTCTGATACATTTGAAATAAATAAGTGATACGCTATCAATGTTTGATATACGTATAATAATTTGTTATGTATGCGTCAGCTACAACACCGCTGTGGAAAAGTTGGACGTATTTGGACTCTGACACATTTTTAGCTAATTTTCATATACGCCATACGGAACTGTGTATGTCTGGCGTGTTTGGAGTAACGTCTGCGTCCTTCAAACGATCACAACTTACCCTTAATTTATATCAACCTATTGCCGATATTACGTATGTGCCGGCATAAGTTTCTGTCATACGGATATGTGTGACAGGGCCTTTAGCAGCTAAATGCTAAACTATGTTCCCCAGTTAGTTGTTGTCATTTGATGCTGAGCAGGCAGTAGACTTTAGAGCAGTATTGCTTAAAACAGCTGCTTGCTGCATCTGAAAACTATATTGATGAAAGCTGCGGGTGTGACCTCCAACAGCAATGAGTTGAAAGACACTAAAAAACTCAGAAAAGGAGACAGGACCTGCAAAGTCATTGTCTGTGGATTCATTACTATGAGCGACCAATTTCACGTGCATTAGTCATGCGACACATTGCCAATGTCATTAACCATTAACCATGCTTTAGTTGCCATGTACAGATACCGAAGAAAACTCAAACCTTAAAAATGTTGGGACTGGACATAAATAAAGTAACTGAACGTTATCCAGAGTTTTTCAAGATTACAAAATATCCTTATTACTACATTACCATGCTGTGTGTTGTTTACTGATGTCACCTCACAGTGATTTCATTTGTAGCTGCCAATGGGCAAAGCCCTACATTGAACTGATTATTCTCTGTAGGAACGTTTATTCTTTTAATCTTGCTGAAGTATGTTGTGGATGCTTTGCAGGTCAGTGTGACCTGGCACTGCTGCTTCATAACCATGAATCCATTCGTGTGAGCTCTCAGTTTGTCTGTTCTCTGTGTAATGAGGGAAGTTCTCCCCAGTGATGAACCCTCATCCATTTAATTTTAGACACTCTCTGTGTCCGCTGCTCCGCCTTGCTGACGATATCCTGTGTTAATGAAAACATAACAGACTGTTTAGCTGGTCTGGGCAAGATCCTGATCTTCTCCCAGTCATACCAGCCAAAGGTTCTGCCCGGCCCACCCCCTTTGCTCTCACCCAAACGGTCCCCTCTGCCCCCCGCCTCTCTGTCTCCCCATTTGCTTCATTTACAATGCTCCCCTGTCACCCCCCTGGCCTTCCACATGCCTGAATGTCAGCCAAACCTATTCTGCTCCCCGCCTCTATATCCTCTGGGTTTTTTCTATCTTCCCCATCACTCCTCTGCCTCCATTTACTTGTCTTCCAGTTTCTCACCTCTCCTCAGGCTCTCTCATCCCTCATCCCTCAGAATTCTGTCCCCACCCAAGCCACAATTTTATCTTATATTTGCAACCCTCCAACCTCAGATCTCTTGGTGTCCAGCTACTTTTGTCTTAATGCCTCCTCTTTCCCCTTACATGTCAATTCATAGCTGTGCTCGTCTCTGTTTCCCCCTTATTTCATACTCTCACCATCACTCTCTCTTTTCACGTATCTCACTGCACACCCATTCTCCTGCCTTTTCTGCTCTTCTGTTTGCCGATATAGTGGCTCATTCCATTTTCCCCGACAGCCCAGTCTGGGGAAGCTGCCTAGTCCCTCTGAATGCAGCCTGGGAGACATGAAGCCCTGCCAGCTTCCGATGTCATTACTGGAACACAACATGGTCAGACAGGCAGACGCGAACACACACACCAACATGCCATGCACATTTCTGCACACACACAAACACTTGCACATAGGCCAACCCACGCAGGCGATGTAGTGAAAGAAGAACCCATCAGAACACAGTTTAACCACTTTTATATTGACAGGAAAAGTTAACTAATTGATCATTTTAGAATTATATAAAATATTACATTAAGACATGATATTTAGAGGTGCTACATGCAATATTTAACATTATTCACAGCTTCATCATTTTGCAAAGAACATAATAATAAATAATAAACACAGCCATCACATTGTGAACACTGCTTTACAGCACTCAGGAATAACTTCACAAATCAAGAAGGTGGAACTGTTCTTTAATTTTTAAATCAAACTAAAACAAAAATGGTCTTTTTATAGTATATAGAGTCCTGCACTGGGCCGAGTACCTGCAGCTACCCAACATATTACCTGTAAAAAGTATTTTTAAAGGTGAAAATATATTTATAATTGAATTTAAAGGTATGGGTACAGGACCTGACATGGTTATCTCCACATCTCCAAACTGGCCAAGATTCCCCAAGTTTTTGTTAACTTTTACCGAAGAGCAATAGAAAGCATCCTGACTGGAAATATATAATACATAGAAACTGGCATAGGATGTGCAAAGCCCAGGACTGCAGGCTCTGCAGCAGGTGATTCAAACCGCCCAGAACATCATTGGTACCCATCTACTGAGCGTCAGTGATATTGGGGAGGTGAGGTGCTTGCGCAGAGCCCAAAGGATATTAAAAGACAAACCCCCCCCATCAACAGCCTGTTCACCCTGCTGCTATTTGGCAAGCGATACAGAAGTGTCTGCTGCCGTACCAACAGACAAAAAGCAGACTCATGCTCCGTACTCTGTACTCCACCTTAAAACTGTTTTTGTTTTTCCTTGGTTAGCATAGAAGGAGATGTAGAATGACAATAAACAAACCTTGTATTATTGCCTAACCCATGAAGGAATCTAGATTAGCAATTAAAGGTAGATACATTTTGGCACAAATCAAGAGGTGGGCACTGTTCTTCTATGTCAAACTTAAGCAAAACCTTTCATTTTCAAGAAATGGCAGATGTTGGACAGAGTAACACCGGATTTACAATGGAGGCGGAAGCGCCACAATTTCGCCCCACACGTAAACCAATTGGGCTGTTCACACAGGAGAAAACACACTGATAATTCACTATAAACAACATAGATGATATATTATATATGAAATAAATAATCTGATTCTGATGAATGATAAAATATGCATCTTGTGCTTGCCAATGCTTTTGACTTTCTTCCCCTCTCTCCCATCTGTTCTCCTGGAGTTTCAATTTCTTCAATCCCCCCCCCACACTATATTTCTTAGAAATAGCCTAGTGTCACTGCTATTTGTGACAGTGTTTTTTAATTTACGTACTTATATCGACATATTTGTCATTATGTATCTTAACACAGAGCGAGCATAGTGGTATGGTGTAAAAAGGATCTCTGATCATAGAGGGGGGAGGTGAAGCAACATGGTTAATGGAAATGTAGTCTTGATGCAAACAAATGTTAGCACTAACAATAATTTCAATAGTGTTTTAAAATACTGGCTATAGGTTGCACATTTAAGAAAATTCACCATCTTTGTTAGTTTTAGTGTTTTTTGCCTGGTGACAATGACTGAGTAGATGTCATATTTAAGAAAGTTTTTAATCTCTACCTCAACCTCTACCTCTACCCCTCCTCATTCTCTTTTCTTCTCACACAGTTTTGCAAGACTTTGTCAGAAGAGTCTCCACAGACACATCATGCTTGAGTTGATGTGATTAGTTTTAAGGCTTATAGGATAACGATGAAAGGATACAGATGGAAGCCTTCTGTTGGCTTTTCCCACTGACAGTTGAATAGGCACTCTGTGGCTTTGAGAGTACCGCACACTTAATTTGCTGTGGCAGGCTTAGACTGAATATGACTTACAATGGCCACCTCGCAGAGTGGTGCCGAGATACAGTGATCAATGTGTTAGTCGAAGAGAGGCCACTTTACTCACCCACTGCTGATTGAAATAGCTGTTGTATTTTTAGGTAATCACTACATAGAGACAGGGAAATGTCCTCTGTGGAGTACCACATGGCTCAATTCTTGGTATGTTGCTTTTCTTAATGTATATGCTGTTAAATCTGTTGATCCAAACATCCAATACAAACTATAAACCTCTGCTACTGCAGATACAGCAATACTGAAAATGTATATATAATAGTTTTGGGTAATAATGTCACCGTTTAGGACCAGGTAATTTTTTTTTTTTATTGGATTACATTCAAAGGGGCAGAAATGAGAAAACCACCATCACCACCTCACTTCCTCACAGCTGTCAGGAGGCTGTTTCTCTGAGTGTATAGCTGTCGGTAGTCCCGGGAAACGGTGTAGCTTTAGTTAGCAGTTAGCTGGAGTTCAGCCACAGCACCGGGGAACTGCAGACTCACTGTTGCTGCTCTTACACAGCTCCAGAAACCCGCTGTGACTGCAGGGCTGGGGCTTGTTCTGGCGGAGGCTCCATCTGACGGAGGCGGCTGCCGAGTGCCGGCTCTGCCGACCTCTCTCCTTCCCCGGCGGGCTACTCTCCTGGCTGCGCCGCCACCGGCAAGTTGAGACGAATATGTGGTAGTTTTCTAGTTTCTACTATTTTGGATTTAGTCCAATATAAGCCTTACAAGATTATCAGACAGCAGTGTTTTCTGACCGGCTCTCACAGTTTCAGCAGTTTGGTCAAAGTTTGCGTATTATTGCCCTGTTGACTGACTGACGGGCATTACACAGGAGTAAATGCAATACACAATATAAAGAATAAATTATAATACAATACATATGCCAAACTACTACAACTAAAATATAAACAGAGATTTTACCTATTCGCACAGTTTTGGATTCCCCAGGAGTGATGTGGTGTCGTCACTGCCCGATGGCGACTGCCGGAGCCACCCACTTTAAACTTTACAACGGCTTTTCAGAAACCCATGGGTGACATCACAGAAACTACATCCATATTTATGGTTGTTGTGCTGCAGCTCTACAAGTAACATTACTTCAAATGTCACCTTATACATTGCACACAGTAATTTGATAAAAGTATTGATTAATGCAGCTTTAAAGATATTGGTAAAAATCAAACCAATAATAAGCCATTGTACTATGGTTGGTTTGAATGTATTAATTGTTTTGTATTGGTTTTTGAAAGTGTTTTTGATATGCCAGTTTACACTAGTCTGAGACAAAGAGTCAATAATGTTGCTACATTGAGCCACCGCTCAATGTAGCAACATTAGGAGAGAAGGGTAACAGGATAAAAAGGGCTGAGGATGGGAGAGAAGGAGAATGAGAGAGAGAAGGAGAATGAGAGAGAGAGAGAGAGAGAGAGAGAGAGAGAGAGAGAGAGAGAGAGAGAGAGAGAGAGAGGATATCAAGGAAAAGAGAGAGAGGGTTGAAGGGATGGGAGGAGAGTGGGGCCGAGTGGTTTGGCGTTGGTGGGGTTAGTACAGTGGAGTCAAGCTCCCGTCTGGCCTAATGTACCCGCGATGTGATTGGCTGGGATTGCTGGCCTGTATACCTGATCTGCTCTAATCGTCCTTTTCCTGTAGCTGGGCTCGGACAACGCTCCTTTCTCCTTTTATCTCGTCCTGCTCAGCTCCCTGCTCAGATCAGGTTGCTGAAAGAAGAACGCCGCCCGCCATCATCTCTCCATTTCTTTGCCCCCTTACAGGCCCCCTCCCCCCTCTTTCTCTTTCAGCCCTCATTTCCCCCCACCATTCTGACTGTCATCCTTTATGTCTCTGTTGTGATGGTAAGAACCTGTTTCTTCTCCATTCAGCAAAAATCCTCTTGTACTTCCACAGTGGCAGCTGACACAAGATGGCTGCCAAGGTATACCAAGACAGAGAGCGGAGGCGCACTTGTAGAGAGGCTGTTTAGCAACTTGTTTTTAGAAAAGAGATGATTGTTACTGTAAACCTAAATCACATACTATTTACCACAGTAAACCATTTTCTGAGGACCGTATCTAAAACAAAAGCAAACATGATGACAATAAGAGTTTGAATGGTATTGATTTTAGAAACTCAATATTGATAACTGTTAGCTGATTAGCTGTTTTTGTCTGTCTCATTGGCCTAATCAACCTTGTTTCCAGCTATATGTGTATAGCAGGCATATGTTTAAAGATAGAACCCTCTAAAAAGAAATGCAGAGTCAAAATGAGAGTGAATATTGGACTTATATTCCTTTGGCGACCAGAAACACAACTCCAAATGATTGCACAATTTTTTCCTTGTGTCCTGGGTGTGTTAGCACTATTTGTTAGCACTTTAAGGTGACACTGTGTCAGTGTTCCGTTTACAGCTCGTTCTGTGACCAAAACAAACATACAAAAAACTATTCAAATTTGTATTTGTACAACAAATCGACAAGTCTCCACAAATACTCACATGCCTAATACAAAATCCAAAAACATTTTGGCAACTAAAAGTACTTTCAATTAGGGAAAAATTGTGGTCATGGTTAATAGTTTTCCAACATTTACTGTTGGAATAATGCTCCCTGATGCTCTATATACTTAACTTGTTGTGGCAGGTTTAGATAGCATTTGACTCAAGACACAGGGATCAGTGTTAGTTGAGGAAACACTCCGGAACTCAGACATTCCTGAAAAAGCTGTTTTACTGTTGAATATACAGAGAAAGGGTTTAATATTATTAAAGTCACATGTGGGGTCCCACAGGACTCAATCATGGGTTCACTGCTTTTCCTTGGTTCAATGTTAAGTCAGATGCTTTTAACACCCAACCTCCTAGAAGTTTTCCTGAACATCGTCTGAACACAGAACAACGGCACGACCACAAGGGGTTCTCTTCAGGAAATTTAAAAAATAGGTTGTTTGAACTAATGATAAAAGCTGTGGATAGTCTCATGTATTTGGTATTGTGTCCTATCCTGTCTTATCTAGTGTTGTCTTACATTGTCCTGCGCTGTCCGGCCTCCTCCTGTGTTAAAGCAGAGGAGACACAGAGCGTTGCAGGGGCCAGGTGTTACTGTGTGTGGATTCTCAGTGGCACTGTGCACAGTCGGAGGACAAAGACAGTATTGAGGAGGCAGGCATGGAGCAGGGAGCAGCACAGGATACTCTTACAGACCAGCCAGTGTTTGTGCCAAGTCCTCCCTTCATACACACAACAGACACTGTGTTCAGTTTCTTCCCACTCCCAGCTTTGTCCTGTCTGGCTTTATTTTTCTCCCTTCCATTCCTTCTTTCTCCTCTCTACCTTTTTTTTTTTTTTTTTAAAGCAGGTTGGCTTGCATTGAAGTCAACATCTAGCGTGTAGATGGGAGGTCCAGATAGCAGAGGGTCTAAGAACAGACTTGGGAAACCGAGACTTTTCTCTCAACCTCCAGGACACAAAGAGGTGCAGGGTGGAATGAACTTGAAAGAAACTCAGTCAAGTTGCACTTCAAACTGCATGACAATGGGCAACAAGGAAACGTAAAGGAACATGTCTAAATATATGATATTTCAAGATTCAAGAAGTCATATTTTCATTGCTTTTTTTGTAAAACAGGTTTCAGTTTAGACTCCCATGAAAAATTCCAATCTGTTACAAACAGCACTCTGGGTGAAAGTATCAGATTTGTGCTGATGGCATAAGGGTGGAATTAGACACCTGAATATTCAACATGCCAAAGAAAGACATTTATAATACAATAAGACATTTGAACAAAAGCCCTGAAAGTTTGGAGAAGCTTTCTGCTGTCATGGTTACAGATTCCTTGGAGGCAATTTTCCATGAAAATACTTTGAAATTAAACAAGGTTGAATTATCCTGATAATCAGGCTGACTTGTATCATTCAGTCTGACATTTCTCTATTTCCTTTTTTTTGCTGTTGTCTGTCTCTTCTTTCTCCACCGCTCCAAATGTTTGACAAAAGAGAATCCCTAAATTCTTCGGCAAGTGTCCCTAGGAATTACATCAGTTTTGGACAACCTTCACTAACAAATGTAGTGTGCCCTATATGTAGTTTACGTTTCTTCTGGGTTTTTCAAGCTATCTTAAAACCCATTGCATTTTGTCTCTATCCTTTCATTCTGCCTGCCAACATTTACAACCCCGAAAGCTTCTTGCTGTAAGGAGACATTGCTAACGACTGAGCCGCAATGCGGCCAATTCATGTTGTTTCACAAAATGACAATACACTTTTTTTTAATCAAATGAATCACTGCCATGAAAGAGTGCGACTAGAGCTGTTGATTCAGGCTTACAGTAGTACAGGCTTCAAAAAGTTTTTTTACAACATAACATGCCAACAGGTCTGATGATAAAAACAGGTCAATGAAAAATATTTCCTAGCTGAATATGATGAAGAAAAGTCATTTTGTAAAGTTAGGTTTCATAGCAGGCATAGAAGTTACTGATTTGAGTTTATATATATATCCATTGTGTAGCTTTTTTCTCTTTGACTAGCAATGGTGATTTTGCATGGAGGGACAGCTACAGTCAACGCATGGATGAATTTTGTGAAGAGATCATTGCATCACTGACAGAGCTGACATTGACTTCCTGTTCTCTAAAGTTATAGTGTGCTAAGTTTAACATTATTATTTCTCTAATAGAAATAAATATCAGAAGAACTAAAAGGCACACACATCAGAACAATATTAAAATAAACATGAACATTCTTGAAAGAAGTGAATTTGAAATAGTAAAAAAGAAAGGCAATGACTTATTTTGGCAGAATGCAACTGCTTTGAGGTATCCAGAATCATCTAGTTCTGCCTGACAAAGCCTGATTACTCATTGGTTCAGTTCTTTCTCCAATCTGGGATGAGCTGCTGACAAGGGCGACACCAGACCTCTGAATGCTAGCGAGATTTTAAAAAGTGGGCGGGTGATTCAGGGGTCTGGAATGAGGCCACGGTTACATTTCAAATAAAGCATTTGTGGGGTGAAATGAAACCCCTCTGCGCGGCTTTGCAACACCCATGTGAACTCTGCTGCATGACCTGCCACTCAACCTGTTGAAAAAGTCTGGTTAAAATGATGACAGTTAGGTAGTGTCTATTACACAGTGCAGGACACCTGCCCTGATAATGTGGTCTATTGCATACAAACCAATGATTGGCCTATTTGATAACAAGCTGTAAACTATTGTAGATATGAGGACTATTTTTTTGTGTGTGTGTGTATGTGTGTGTGTGTGTGTGTGTGTGTGTGTGTGTGTGTGTGTGTGTGTGTGTGTGTGTGTGTGTGTGTGTGTGAGTGTGTGTGTGTTTGCGTCTGTCTCTAAGGGGTGTGATCTGGCTTTTGGATGAAAACAGAGAAAGATGACACTGCTGTGATAATGAGAACCTAACCCTGTGGCTCTTAGAGAAGAAGAAAACAAGTCACAGCCTTTGCAAACTGCGATGTCATCAGAAAACAGACGTGGTGCACACGGTCTGCTCACTCTATATCGGTAGATAAAGATACATTTAATTAGCCTGAGCTCTGCCAGGCTGTAACACCTGCAAGTCTCACACATTGCCCCCTCCTTTTATTCTTACACTTACTTCAGTTTTCTTTTCCATAAGTCTTTAAGCAAGTTGCACAATGATGCTCCATTATACTGCAATGTTTAATAATGAGCTTTGAACTCTCAGAAGGATGATGGTGAATGGACTCATGAACTTGCAGCATGTCATGTAATAACAACTGATACAGCCTACTGCAAGTCACTTTTGCTACTTTTGATTTGTTTGTTTTACTTGTTCTCATTTATTGAAGCTTTATTATTATTATTATTATTATTATTATTATTATTATTATTATTATTATTATTATTATTATTATTATTATTATTATTATTATTATTATTATTACTCATGACAACATGAAGGTTCTGACATACATAATATGAATCTCTCTCTGGTACTGCACTTCACTAGCTGTTGAATTTAGTGGTTATTGCACAGTCCAGATTGTCATTTCTAAAAGTTACCCGTGGTGTGCCTCTAGGCTTTATTTTAGGCCCGGCTTTTTTCCCATATACTGTATAAATGTCAAACAATTTGCAAATGTAATGTTACTTTGAAATGGATTTTATAGGTAGTAGAGTAGGAAATCCCAAACTTTCTAGCATCAACAGTAATATTGAATTAAGCAGAATGTCATATTGAACAGAAACATTTCACGAAAATGTGACATTTACTTTACTGTTTCTGTCAAACAGGAAAACTTGATTTATGTTTCTCAGCAGATGATGATGATGAACATCTCTGATCACGTCATGCAGATTGGTCAAAGATATGACACATAAATAACAAGACTTGTCTACAACAAAGCTTTTCCAAGTCAAGAGTTATGGCTCCAAGAAAAAATAGGTTTTTTGATGTAATTTAAACAAATCACTTAGAGTACCTTATTTGCCTCCATGAGCTGTGTGCAACTGTTGACCGTGTTGCTTAGCATTTTATATAATATTTATATGGGCTATATATATTATATTTATATTTTTACATATTTAGTTTTTACAGTACCATGTGTTTTTTCTATATCTATACTATGTCTAGTGAGAGCACTTTGAATTATCTTGGTATTGTCGATCGCACCACTGAATCTAGAATTAATGGCCTACCCACTCTACCACAGGAGCTACCTTTTTAAATTGTGAAGGGTGCACAAACCTTTCACTGTGTTTTATCATGATTTTATCAAAAACAAACAAAAACTGAACTTGAAAATAACTAAGTGTCAGAACCTCTCTCCCAACCTTTTTCTGGAATATACAAACTGATAGATTCAAAGAAGGACACGTATTGAAGAGAAAATGCTAAACAACTAAAATGGCATAACACCTTAATTATTTTGAAAAAGATTAGGAGAGCCAGGGCAGTTGTAATAATGGAAATTGCCAATGTCTTAAATTTTGATCAGAATATCATTCCTATACATTAAGACTTGGACATGTTTGACATTAATAATAGCTCAAGAGAAAAAAAACAAAAGCAATAGTGCAATCATTACATTTAAGATGTATTGACAGACTGTATAAGTTTCAACCCTTGACAACACTGAAACAATGCAGTGGAGAAGCTCTGTTCATACAACAGCAGATCAGAGCGCATAGTCACTCTGCAAAGCTGCTTTATGAAGTGATAAAACACAAATCTGCATAAAGCTTTTCGGGCAGAGTTTGGCAGAGCATCAGGACGTCCTGGGTGGCACCTTCATGTGGGAGGCAGATCACCTGTACAGATCTTAAGTCTGTCTTTTGTCCTGTTTGGGGATTCTATTTGCATTTATGTCATTTAAATAAAAAGTGTAAAAAAGAACAGACAGTGAGTGTCCTTTTATATATATGCATGCACAACCACAAACACCCACAGTCAATAGTGTGAGTTACAGTATCTATATGGATGGTTCCGCTGTGGCTGAATAGATGTGGCTTGCAGCAAATATAGCAGACAATGAGTTTTTGGGTGAATAAAGCCGGATATGGGTGGAAGTGAGTGAGGCGAGACAGACAGTGTGTGGAATGGTTATGTGTGTGTGTGTGTGTGTGTGTGTGTGTGTGTGTGTGTGTGTGTGTGTGTGCGTGCGTGCACACATTTAATTGTGTGTGTGTTGCAACACATGCATCTGTTTAACTGCATTCATGTCTATGGTCCATGCACATATACTGGTTGTGGAAGTGGGTGTCAGTGTGTGTGTGTCTAAGATAATTAACTGTCCACAAAAGCGTGTCATTCCTCTATTGTGTGTCAGAGCGGACCCCAGGGGTCCTCAGAAGGAGCGGAAATGCTGATTTAGTCTCACATTAGTCCATGGGCTTCTCTTTCTCCTTGCTTTTCCTTTTGATTAGAACAGCATCCTCCATGGATGGTAGGTAACTCCATTTAGAAAACCCAAAATGCTACCTTCCTACCACCTGCCTGGCAAGCTTGGAGACCTATGGAGACACACACACACATACACACATACACACACACACACACACACACACACACACACACACATACACACACACACACACACACACACACACACGTATAGACACACCAACCTGCTACATCACCACCCATTAACTCTACCACCAGCAGACTGCTGGCCGGTCGGCTTGATACTCGGTGGCTTTCCAGAGGAATTCTTAGGGTGGGTTTTTTTCTTGTAGATATTCCACGCCGCTTTGCGCCCTCAGATTTCACGCTGCAACATTAACACGAGCTGACACACTGGATTAAAGGCAGACAGCTGGAATGCCCGGGCCCTTTGTGCAGCGTGGACCTCAGCCAAGAGCCTTCGCTATGAGGCCAAGAGAGACCTGGGAAAGAGAGCCCTCCTTGGAAATAAACACAAGATTGGCCAAGAGGGTGGAATGTACCTGACGGTGTAAATCCTTCACTGGCCTGGCCTGGGTTGTTTCAGTACAGACAGGTGAACCTGAAAGAGGTCTCTGAGTTATGCTAGAGGCCAAGAAGAAGAAGAGGACACAGGCCAAAACTGTGGAGGAAATAGGGTAGCTTGGAACATCTGAGGCCTGTCTCAATGAGGACGCACCCTAATTCCACAACAGCTAAAGCAAACGGTAGATTATCAGCTGTAAAATATGTACAATTAAAAACGTTTAAATCCGGACCGTGAGCAAAGCTGGCCTTCATGAAAGATGTGTTCAAAAATCAGGAAGGCCAATTAATATGCAAAAAGAAGGCTAACACATCTTATTTTGTTAGCTTTTCATGTTATGATGTGCTAAATGTGTTTCAGAGAGTAAATATGATGGTTCTTGGCCTTTAAGCAAACCCTTATAGCTTTTGCTGAACAATAGCCACTGTAGCCAAAATTGACAATTATATGTAAATGGTAAATGCTGGCTCAATAATATGGTAGAAAGTCAATGATCTGACTTTCTACCATATTATTGACATTATATTATCGCATGAGCTGCTGATTATACCAGACCAGAAGAGCTCTGCCGCTTGGCAAGTGAGCTTCAGTCCCAAACTGGACAATAAGTTAACATTGTTTAAGTTGCTTACAAAGTGGAAGGTGAAACACAAGATAGCTTCTTCTACTAACTGTGGTAGGTTCTAACTGTGGTGCTCCAACAAAAAATCTCCTTTGTCCCAAAACTAATTTTCCACGTAATCTCCCATGATAAAAAATATTTCTGTAGAATTGCTGTCATGACCCTTCATACTTAAATTTGAATGTCAATTATTACCATTTATATCATAAATGAATGGAGAGCCTAGGAAAGCAATGAGTGTGATACAAGCGGCAACGTCCGAGTCTGAGCAGTGAAGCCTATGCAAATGTGCCAAAAACAATTCAATTCATTGAATGGCCACTTGAGGCTGGCTCCAAAAGGTCGATCTCCACAGACCCCCACGTTAATATGCACAACCTACAGCAGAATAAACATGTTGGCAGCCTTGCGCGAAAAAACGGCTTCGGGCTCTATAGCTGATTTCCCTATCCATGACAAATGTACCCTTTTAAATTGCATTATTAGGGGTGTAGCTGCTTTGAGTGACAGGTGGGTGCTGTCTCAGGTCGCTAGCCGGTTACTGTCTGTTCCGCTGCGTCACCCGGCCCACCTCTATTCCACCGACAATTGCCATTTTTGGATTATCCGGGAGTTTGGTGGTGGCGTCACTGCCAAGATGGCGACGGACGGAGCCGCTCACTTTGAGCTTCACAAAGGCTCTTCAGAAACCTATGGATGACATCACAGAGAATATGTCCATATGTTATACTTTCTATGGTGTCATCCTAATGTAAAGTCTTTGGGCCTGAAGTGAGTGATGGTGTGTTTTATTGATTGTGAATTATACATTTGTTAAAGGAAGTACATGTTAATTTTGCTTTTAAAAGTTACAGAGTCGAAATCAAATGTAAAAACATTGGATAATGATGCAAAACATTATTTTCATGTTCTTCAGCATATGTGTATCAGCCTTAGAAAAACTACAATAAAATGACAAAGAATTCAGAGATCTTTTCCTAACATTTTAATTCTCAAGCACAGACTTTAATCCAGCCTGCAAATGAGATTCACCCAAATGGGTGTTTAAAGTGAGAAATAAGAGAGAGAGGGCGAGAGAGCGACACCGACTTGTTGAGGGTCTCCATGGTAACAGAGCAGTCTAGTCATGCCTCATTACGGCGAGCCGAGTGTTTGTATTAGCTGGCCAGTTCCGGAATGTATTCTCCCCATGCTAATAGCCTTCAGATGCCATCGGCTCATTGCGCTCAGCAATGTCATCCAACTCGCCCAGACAGACACACACCTACACACACACACACACGCACACATGGACACACACACAGACTCACACTCACATACACGGACATACATAGACACAAACACACAGAGGAGGGGAGAAAAGAGAACTGGCAGTTTTATGGCTTCAAATATTTCCCCCCGGAGATCTGTCTAAATAGATAAGATAATCATTCCTAAAGTACTGCTGTCTGGCACAACTGGCTGTATACACTCCGCTGAGCTCTCTCCTGGTTCATGTGTGTGCGTGTGTGTGTGTGTGTGTGTGTGTGTGTGTGTGTGTGTGTGTGTGTGTGTGTGTGTGTGTGTGTTGTGTGTGTATGTGTGTATGTGTGGTTCCCCCATGAATCTTGTACAATGTGTGTGTCTTTTATCATTTGGTTACTTTGAGTGATGATTATGATCACCGAGTTCATGATTCTTTGTTTCCTGGAATATTTCCTCGGCATCAGATTCCATGTTATATTTATTTGCATTTCCTGCACAATATAAATAAAAAGAAAACCAGCCTTTTCCTTATATATTGATTCTCCTTCTTACATTTCATTCTTCATACCAAATTTGGAATGACAAATTGTTAAATATATATGATTAATTAAGGGGGTTACAACATTATTTTAACCCCCTTAACTTCATAAACTATTAATAAATAGTAACTCACGATAACACAATATATTAGTGTTGTAGGCAGAGGACATTTTAAAGTTTATTAATGTATTGTTTAAAATGTTAACTTCTTCAGTTAACATCTGTAAGTAGTACATGAAGACATGATTAATGGTTGACAATAAAATGTAATATAGTGGTAATCCTATAAAATACATTTTATATGAATATTAAATATGTAACTATTATATTTATTAATGGCAGGTTTTTTTTGTTTAACTCACAATTTTTTTTTTTTACTATTGCCTCTTTCTCACACCCACATCTCATTGCATTGTGGGTAATGTATGCACCAGACTTTCACATGGAAAAAGAATGTGTGGAATAAAAAAGACAATTTCTCTGTTTCTGATGCATCGATTTTGATTCTTTTTTTAAACTGTCTGTCATGAGTCAATGTTATAGATTGCAATGTTAAATCAGTGAGGCACTTTTTTAAGTAAAGCATATTCCTGAAGCATAATATGAAGACTTTACTGGGATGAATCAACCACATTTAGTTATTGTATTTTCATATGCAGCAAGGTGTCTACATGAAGGTTTTGCATCCAACAGTTGTTATCATTATCGATTAATCTGCTTATTATTTTTTCACAGTTTCTTAGAGCTCAAAGCAACTTCTTGAAATGTTTTTGTTTTGTCTGACCAAAATTCTGCACCAAAGATTTTCTGAAATGACAAATATGAGAATCTGAAACCAGTTTATTGTTGATATTTTTTTAGCTTGATTAATCAATCATCAAAAATAATTTTGTTCAGCACCTTACTTTCCTTACTTTTACCTTTGTGGTTAACTGTTTGCTGTGGCGCCATGAAAAGATAAGAGGGCCGTGTGTGAGAAACCGATGCCATGTGCAGTGATGCTTGACTCGATGCTCCTTTGGGACTTCGCAGGGATTTAGTTTTCCCTGGAAACTCCAAAGTCCGGCCCAGGTTTACTAATCTGCACAGTGTAAGGCTACTTCACTTAAGAAAATATCAGTGAGCCTTCATGCAAAGAAGATAGCAGCGGCTTGGCTCAGCATGGAAGGCGAGTGAAGAGGGCGGAGGCGTACAGAGGGAGCGATGGGATGAGAGGTGGGGATGTGAGCACAAATAAAGGAATAAAGGAGAGAGCAGGAAAGGGAGAGATATAAAAAAGAGAGGTGAAACTAGAAGAATGAAGTGTATGAATGGAAAGAGTGAAGAAAAGGGTGTTTTTTCTTATTATTAAGGGGCCAAAGTGAGGAGAGCCGCAGTTGGTGGGGCACCGAGGAAGGGGTTTGTGCTAGCAGACAGTATTACTGAGCATCTGGCCTGTACTCAACACAAAATCATAATTGGGCATCAATTTAACTTCACTGAGCTGTATGATTGATTAAAATAAGCTGAATGGTTAAATATAATGTATTAAGCTGCATTAGCTACTTTGAAAGAGCTGAGAAATTAGTAGTTAAAAATATGGAGATATGTTTTTGTACAGTAGTCGTGTTGTGCCAGAAGATTATTCTATACCTGAGGAGAGCTCGATGTGATAGGTATTAATGGACATTTTACAAAAATAAAGAACTACTGCACTTGCTCTAGACTCCACAGTGAGCTAGCTTGCTGACTGAACTACTGGAACTCTTCACACTGTAGCCACCACTGTGTGCAATCAGTCTAAACTCCCCTGTAGGATGTTTCACACTTTCCTGTGACAGTTGCAGTCTGAATTTACAGTGCTGCTTTTTAAACGGATAACATTTTCTACCATTTTCTTTTTCTTATATTGTGAAAATGTACTAGAAAGATTAAAGCTGTAATAATTGATTTGGCAGCAGCAGAACAAACTGTAGATAGCCTATTGATTTACACAGCTTTAAAAGTTTCCTGTATAATATGTGATTGTTTAAAGAACACACTGGTCGTCAAAAAATCCATTCTCATGCATGTCATGTGGGGATTAGGAAGCAGCTAGCCTGTATAGCCAAGGGAAACCTTTTTTACATAATTGACAGCTGGTAAGAAAGAGAACTAGAGATGTAACTTTTAAATGGCTGCATTAAAAAAAAAGAGGAATAAAGAAATTACTTGCATGGATGATATCATAGCTTTTACTCAATTATTGAAATGTAAACAAACTCAACTGAGGAGCTGGAAGGGGCAACAGAGGTTTTTGGCTTTAACTTAACATTATGAAGTATGTTGATTGCAATGTAATGGCTGAACAATGATGACACAATCAACATTTAGATTGATTCCCTATAAACTCATTTCCATGTTGGTTACGTCATTAATTTGCATAAGGTTTAGGGATTGTGTTGGTTGCAGGGAGGGAGAGACTGCCTAGAGGAGAGGGAGAGACCCTGCGCTTTTGGCAGAAGAGCCGTGGACTGCGATTACTCTGAGCAGTATTGGGAATGAATTACAATATCAGATTCAATGCCACTAGCTTTGTCTGTTTGTGTGATCTAAAGAACAAACAACATTCACACAATCAGTAGCAGCTCATGTGATATTCTCTAATTATTATGTTTGATATAAAGTGTGGAAGATAAAGTGGAAACGTTAATGAAAATGTTCATGCATTACATCTATAGGTAGCTTAGGAAATAATTGGTATGGACACATCCTACCCCAGTGATGTTCATCAGACATAATTAATTGTACACACACACTCACACAGACACACACGCCCACACACACACACACACACACACACACACACACACACACACACACACACACACACACACACACACTCACACACTCACTCACGCTTCACTCACATGAGTTAATTTCCCACAGGACAGAAACACACATGCCAAAACTGGACAGGAACCCCCCTTGTAGTGTGAGAGCCTGCTGAAGAAGTTAGTACACTTTAGGGCTGTCTGTAGGTGTATTTTTTAATAACTGGACGAAGCCAAGCTAGCAGTTTCCCCCTGCTTCCAATTGTTATGCTAAGCTAGGCTACCTGCCTCCCAGCTACATACTTAATGTGCAGATATAGAG
This sequence comes from Cottoperca gobio, assembly GCF_900634415.1. NCBI lineage: Eukaryota > Metazoa > Chordata > Actinopteri > Perciformes > Bovichtidae > Cottoperca > Cottoperca gobio. Next base: position 23,667,983 of record NC_041367.1, on the reverse strand, counting down.
TGGTATCTGCCTTTTTATCGTAATCTCTAAAAGAAAAGGAAAGGAAAGGAGTTCGGAAGTCGTTCTTCCGACTTCGGTGTGTTCATGAGCTTTAAGTTGTTCCAAAGTTGTTGTTGCGACTTGAGGAGGCCTTCATGTGAAATTTCCCAGTCGGAAATAATTTTTCCAATTATTCCGACACCACATGAATGCAGCACAAATGTCCATCTCGCAATATTAACGAAAGTGAAACATTACACGTGTATCTGCCCCTTAATTTGCATCCTCTCCAAAATGTTATGGGTTCTTCCGAGGCCCTTTACTACTTCATTCCACCAAGTGCAATGGAAATCAGGCTAGTAATTTTTCTGTCATCCTTTTGACAGACAGACAAACTGACCTTCTTGGCGGAGGTTTCCTCAAATGTTGAACTATTCCTTAAAGCAGAAGGCCGAATGTTGAGCAGTGTCCTAAAGGACGCACGTCCAAGAGTTACTGTGCCGCACGTCAACATGGAAGGATCACCACTCCCCATTAATCTAGGAATCACAACATACACTAACTCTGAGATAGGGCAGACTTTAAAGAACTGTTTGCTCACATCCATGAATCTCTTCTTAGACCTTCATGAACTTATGATATTCTTTGGCATAGAGCATAAGTTCTATTTCGATATAGTCTGTTGTCATCGTACAGCTCAGATTGACTAAAAGAGCAACCAAATCACTCACACTCTAAGCCAAGGTCTCAACAGGAAGCAGACAGCATCTTGAGTTCTACGCAGCAGCATATCCAGTGGCCTTTATAGGCCAGAGGACAGAAAGTATCACCCTGTAGAAAAAAAGAGAGGATGGTGTCAAACCAAGGTGAGTATCAGTGATAAAACCCTTGTGCATATTTATATTTCATTATAGTTATTGACTTCCCACAGTAGTATCGATCAATCTGCAATATTGATCAGTAATACTGCCCAACATTTTTATTTCACTCTAGTATATTGGCAAAATGTTATATTGGCCTATATTAGTGGGAAGACTACGTAAATGCACTATTACTGATGCTACAATGATAAGTGAAGTGGTCTTTTAAAGGGTACTTTACGCTACAATTTTTCAGTAAAATAAAAGTAAATAAAAGAAGAAATCTCATCAAATTAGCAAGTGTGGCCTAATGTACACATTAACACAAATACATATGAATATATTCTTTTGTGCTTTTGAAAACATGTAGTCCCTGCAGCAATAAAGGTAGTATGAGTATGGTAGACAAGTGGCTCTTTGGATAAAGTCACTGTGGGTTTCCTCAGTGTCTTTAGTGACTGATAAGTGCCCTGTGATTGTACTTATCTCCATGTGTGTGGGTTGAAAAGCCACATTTAGTCAGGCCGACGAGATAAAAAGAAAAAAGAAAAAAGAAAAAAAAGGCTTCAAAACACCAACAGCAAAGACTGTTTATGTAGTTCCTCGCAATTGGATATACATAGTCTGTAATATGAGGTCTTTTATGGTTTGGTTGTGGTGGTGTTTCATGCTCGTGGCATAGCACGCTGAACACACACACACACACACACACACACACACACGCACACACACACACGCACACACACACACACACACACACACACACACACACACACAGCGATTGTATCAGGCAGCACGGTTCATCCAAGCATTAAACAACCCCGGCACCTATCTGAAAGAAAAACAAACAGTCTCTGCAACCAAGCGCAGACGGCTGCCTGCAGCATGTCGTATGGCAGCTGGCTGCAGTCGTCAGCTGCAGGGACCGGCTTGTATGTGGGTGACCGGAGTCTCTGTGCTGAAACTGTTATCAACACAATTCTGGCACACACTTAGAGAGAAAATCTACAGACTGAAGAACCAACCATGTCCCTTAAAAAATGATGTTCCCATATGACTATCTCAATTAGGTTTCAAGGGAAACTTATTTTCTCCCGGATTACATTCACAGTTATAAACATGTGGTTAACGTTGTAAATTGAAACAAAACAAAACAAAAAAGCAACAAAATGACTTTGTTATGTTTAGGAAACTGAACTATTTGGTTAGATTTAGAAAAAACATCAAGGTTTGGCTTAAAATGAGTATGTGTGTTAGACGCAGTTAAATTATGCATGTTAATTACAATAAGGTAACATTGATATTTGATTTCACACGGGACAGGAACAGGTCTTTTTTGTGAAAGTCCTGTGTTTGTTTGACCCATCCTTCCACCCCGACCTCCTACGGATGAGGAATTTGAGAAACGCATTTGTGATACGCCAAAAACAAATTCCCTCAAAACAAATTTGATATTGCAGTTTCATGTATGGGAACATATTTTTTAGGAGACCATGCTGCAGATGCACATTTCCTAATTGTATATGCTTTTGAGGTTCTTTTTGCCGTTTCTCTTTTGTTTATCATTGGTTTTATCTTTAGTTCTTCATATCCAGCAAAAAATCCAACAATAAGTCTTGAACAGCTTAAATGTCTGCTGTCTTGTTTGGTTTGCAGTTTTGTCATCGGCACTAACCTGTAATAATCCAAAAGGTGTTAGTATTTATTAGGCTGTCAAGCGATTAAAAAATGTATCTAATTAATTACAAGCTTTGTGATTAATCTAAATTAATCGCATATATCAATATTTGCTGTAAGAAGCATTTCAAAATATTCAAATGGATTTTGGAAGATGAGTGAATCAATGAGTAGCATTATAAACCGGTCAACATGTCTTTTATTTCAATACTCTTTCTCCAATATCTTGTCTGCCACAATTATCTTAGACAACACAGACCATCAGTTTGACATAAAGTAACATCTTTCATTGCACAATAAACAATATGTTTAAAAGTTGTGTCATGTGACGCCATGTGTAAAGCCTCCGTTAGCCCCCTGTCCTCTACCTGCAGTCCATTGCAATACATTTCTGATGGAGTTGTTAATGTGTCTCAGGTAGACCGACTCATTCTGCATCTGAACTCCTGATCGAGAGATGACAAGACAGGTCGCTCACGTGGTGCTAGCTAGCTCTGAGCTGCTTTGCGTTGAGGTGATATATATATATATATATATATATATATATATATATATATCTATATATATCTATATATATAGAGATATATATATTTCAGCTAGAAGTTCTCCGATGGTTCGAACATTCTTTGCTGCAGGAATCACACAGAGCGGAGCATCAACAGTTACATCCGGGAGTTTATTAATGTAAACTTTAGATGGACGGATGGATGGATAGATAGATACTTTATTAATCCCGAGGAAAATTTAGGATGTACACAAACTACAACTGATATGATGATGTCTGTTCTAATGCAAATTAATATTTGTTTCCCTTATTCCATGGAGACAGTTACCTTAACACATGGGTCTCAAACTCGCGGCCCGTTGGACGATATTTTGTGGACCCTACTTGGCATCAAAGTTTAGTGTTAGTGCGGCCCGCACGTTTTTCGCACACGCACCTTTTTGCAGAGTCGTTGCCCTGGGAGTTTTATATTTTTTTGTCACGTATATGTTACCTGTCAGTTAACATATACGATCAACTGCGTGAGAAACATTTCCGTGCATACTCAGTCGCTCTTGATGAGTGCACAGACATCCCTGACACTGCACAGCTCGCAATGTATGTCCACGGTGTTGATGACAATTTTGAAGTGATGGAGGAGTTGCTCACAGTGATTCCAATGCATGGCCAGACCACCGCTCAGGAAATATTCCGCCAGTTGTGTGATGCATGTTCCTTTTTGGGAAAACATATCTGTGTGAAAAGCTCTTCTCCACCATGAACTTTAATAAGTCAAAGTACAGGTCCAAACTTACTGATGAGCATCTTCAAGCCATACTGAGGGTCTCAATTGCTTCCTCCCTCAAGCCGAATGTGGTTCAGCTGTGTAAGAGGAAGCGCTGCCAGGTCTCTGGCAGCAAGGAGTAGGTTAGAGAAGCCTATGTTCTGAAGAACCCGTTCATGTTCTGAACTGTACTGGTTGCAGTTGAAGTGGATGGAGAAGATTGGAACTCTTTGTACACATTCAGGAGCAAAATGGAATTATTGCAGAGTTCTCTCATTTAAAGAAGTAAAATAGCTAGGAAAATTGGAGGGTAGAAGGTATAATAATATTAATAATGAAAATGAAAATAAGTGTACGCACAATATAAAGAGCCAGAATAAATGATTTAAAAAAAGAACTGTTATACAGGTCAAACGTATTGGAACATTTCACAAGGCTATAGTTTATTAAATTAGGATAACATTGCTGAAAGGATAAGAACATTTGTAAAACATTTTTGGAAATGTGCAGTTGCTGTCTCAAATGGACAAAAAAATAATTATTTGCCCTTTAGACATTTTACATATTCTCATTTTTCTATGAATTGCAGTCTTTAGTCCAAACTGTTAACTGTTCAACAATGGTGGGACAGAGTCATTATAGGGGTGTAACCCCCCCCCCCACACACACACACACAAGTTTAAAGTCATGCTCATCTAATGTGTGTGGTGGGATGGTGCTTGAGGTGGAGGCGAGGGGTTGGCGGGGGCGGCGAGGTGGAAGAGTGGGGGACGTTCAAATCCTGTGAACAGCTGGGCCGATTTGAAGTGAGAGACCCCTTGCTGGCTGTTGTGAATGGAGAGTCCTTGCTGACTACCGTTTGTGCAGCAGCCCATAGAAGAAAGAGCTGAGAGAGAGAGAGAGAGAGAGAGAGAGAGAGAGAGAGAGAGAGAGAGAGAGAGAGAGAGAGAGAGAGAGAGAGAGAGAGACAGAGAGAGAGAGCGAGCAGTAGAAAAAAAAAGCATGTTCTTGAACTTGGCTGATAGCATCAGTAATTTCCTCCTCCACTGTTCCCCTATATGTATCAGCCGCTGGCTTATTACTGGCTGGCCCTGCCTCGCCTCTGATCTGGCTGTTGTGAGCCGGAGTGTGAAAATAAGAGAGAAAGACCGACAGACAGAGCTGAAAATTGCATTTCTTCACAAAGGTCTTTGTAAAGAGCTTTCAGTGTGTTCTACAGAGGATCATATAGCTGGTCTCAAACACACCAACATGTCCTCTGCAACACTTTATCTTTATTCTAGTTTTATATCCACACAATCGTTTCCCCACTGCAACCAACAGCCAAAGTCAAGCAGAAAAAAATATATTGTACAGCAATTATTTTCAGGCATATCAACAACAAATTGGATCCATATACAAGTCATATTGTTACTGCCCACTGAATACACAGGGTTTATTTTAAAGTCCAGTCAAATTTTCAAAGAAACAAAATATTGTACAATGAATGTGAATATTGTGATCAATACAGGCATCATAGAGTTTTAGCGTAATGCAGGAAGGATCAGATAGAGAATACATACTATATATACTATATGACATAAATACATTATATCATGACATTTAAAAAATAAAATACAAGAAACAAAAGTACAGTGCTGTGTAACAGAAATAGCTATTTGGTTTTATGTCAAAACCACAAAATTCTAGCACATCCAATCATTGATTTGTTCAATGCACTTACATCAGTCAGTATTTGACCCTAGTCCCCTGGTGAAATGGTAAATGTGTGTGTTGTCTTCATAGTTATGGTAAGTTATTTTGTTGTTTTCCTACATCTGTGCCAGTGGAAGCATGTAGATGTTAAAGACAAGAGGTCCCAGAATGGAGCCTTGAGGAACTCCCCATGTCATATTTGTCCGCTCAGATGTGTAATTACCTTTAGAAACAAAGTAGTCCCTGTCCTTTAAGTTGGGATCATGACTGCAGTTTTCAGGACCTGTGGAAATACATTTGAATTAAAAGATGTGTTTAAGTTCTGAGGCCATACAATTTGAAACATTTTTGAATAAGCCTGCTGGTGGAATATCAAAGCAGCAGGAGGAGAATTTCAGATGTTGTATAATGTCCTCCAGGTTTTTATGGTTGATCAGATCAAATTGTGTAGTTGTATTTGAATTGATTTAAATTGGACACAGGAACAACACATATTGCGTACCTGATATGGAGGTATTGACTACTTGTCTAATTTTCTGAATTCTATCAGTAAATAAAGAGGCAAATTCATTGCAGGTCCTGGTAGATATAAGTTCAGACATTACTGACACAGGAGGGTTCGTTAAGGGTTAATGGGTCTTTATACAACAGGTTCTATACTCATTGCTACGTTTATTTGAAACCAGTACTGAAACTTAGATGAAAAATTAATATTAAGTGTTTCTTGCCACTGTAAGCTCAAATGTTAATTGGCAACTGCAATATTAATTAGACACAGTATGTCATGTATACAGTATATATGACTAACCAACACATGCTGCCACATACTGCCTGATATCAGTTTTCTTCATTGCTAGCAAGTCTCGAGCTAACTAACATACAGTACGGCTTTTTGGGGCAAATAAACACACACACGGTCAAATTTAAGCAAATTACATAATTCTTTTTACTTTCTGTCTGAACACGCCTTTATTTAAAAATATATAAAATTACACAGAGTTTTTGGGATTCATAATGACAAGAACAAAACTCTGAAGTTTAAACAGATAACTTGTATATTTTGGGCTTTGGTCGGAACTTTGTTAGCTTCAACATGTAGAGTTAGAATTGTCTTTGTGAAAGCTATATCGGTCGTGCCTCCGTCTGTACTATAGAGCTCCTATGTCCCCTGCAGGCATAAGCAGCTCCTGTATGGCCGTATAGTTAAAGTTCCACCAAATCCTCCCCTCAGACAATGCTGCTCTGCTTGGCTAACATATTGTTCGGGCTGTGGGAACCAGCTTCCTATATTGAGGAACTAAGGAGGGAGAGAGAGAGAGAGAGAGAGAGAGAGAGAGAGAGAGAGAGAGAGAGAGAGCAAACGCCTTCTCGTTCTCCCACTTTTCACAGACATAATAGCATTCTTAAAGTGAGAGTGTAATGAAAGACAGTGGGAGAAAGTTGCACACTCTTCACACTTCAGTGGTCCTCACCCCCTCCCCTCCCTCTTCCTTCTCGTCTTCTTCCTCCCCCTACCTTTTTTCCTTCCCCTCCAGCACACACACTTTTCTTCTTAGGGTATTCTTTTGAAATGGGACAAGGGAGAGGGCAAGATCAAAGGAGGCCAATTGCCACACACAGCATTCTCAGCCTGGCTCTGTACATGTGCACACACACACACACACACCTGCCCTTCGTTTCCAACATCCATCTTTTGTGATGTAGAAGATATGGTAGAACCATTATACAGTCTAAATTACTGTAGTGTATGGGCAGTTATTTCCTGAAAGAGTCTATTTATACTGTACCTCTGTCTCAGAGTGGAAATGGGACACATATTAAGGCTGAGAACCCAGGTGTGACCCAGAATCCTGCACACACACACGCACACACACACACACACACACACACACACACACAAACAGACACACACTAAAGAAAACTTACTTCTAACCCATAGATTGCAACATGTAGCACATGACATATAGTAGGTATATAGCTTGTTATTTGCAGGTCCACTGTTATGAAAGGAGTGCTCTACTGAATTTTAAACTTGATGCAAATGAATGCTGGCAATTGCTTTACACCTAAAATATAATTTAAAAAAAGACTAATGAGCTAGATCAGGGGTCACCAACCTTTTTGATACTGAGAGCTACTTCAAGGGTACTGAATAATACGAAGGGCTACTTATTTCATACAAACTTCCTGAATAACATAGTTGCACGGTTCACCTTTAATGATAATATTATCATTAATAATAATAATAATAATAATAATAATAATAATAATAATAATAAATATGTATATATGTGAAGAGATGTGTCTGATCACATGTTAATGTTAGTTATTCCTCACAATAATTATTAACAATGATTTATGGTAGGAAACACTGATATATGTAAACATGCAACATTATTTATTTATGTTCTCAATCTATTTCAACATTTGAAAGTCACAGTTATCACATCTCTGATATTTTTGTAAATATCTTTATTGACAGTTTTGTATGAATGAGCACATTTGAAGCATTTTGTTCAAAATCACATCAGTTATATTTTAGTACAAAGTATCACTTCTGTAAAAACATTTAGGAAATCATTAACTGTCACATCTTCAGATCATATCCTGTTTGAACAAACCACTAACTTTGTAACATCAGAGAGAGTGGAGATCACATCGGAACCTTTCTTCTCGTCTCTGAACAGTGTTTTCAATAACATCATTACACCTTTCTAGACCTCTCCGACCGAAAATGCTTTCTAGTTCTTTATTAAAAATGAAGCGTCCAATGTTTCTGTGACTTGTTCACCAGCCTCGTGAAAAGAGATAACGCTGCCTTTAACTGTCGGCTTGTTCTGCCCGCAGTGCTGCAGGTGGGTAGGTAGTTAGTTAGTTAGCATGGTAGTTAGCATGGTAGCTTCTGTGACACGTACCGAAGTGTCTCCACAATGTGCCGCTTTGCCGTCGCCCCGCAAATGTGACATACACACTTTTCTTTCACTGTTGTAAAAAATAGTTATTCCTCCCAATCATTGTAAAAATAGTTCATTTCATTTCGCTTTTCTGCCATGTTTAGTGTAAAAACACACCTAGCGCCCCATCGTAGCTGCTCCCGCTAGTTTGTCTCAACGAAAAAGGAAATGGAGATTTAGCTTGCGCAGGGTCAGAGTTCATATAAACATAAAATATTTTTGTTTTTTAAATTCTATATTCAATATTGTCATTTTACAATAAAGAACAATTCAAGTGTTATTGATATAAAGAAAACAGCAAAACAATTCATTACAAATTTTAGACGGAGCTCCATGGTGACTACTGCTATTTTTTAGAACATGCCCTGCGGGCGACAGAGTGCCCGCGGGCCATACCTGTCAACCCTCCCATTTTTTCCGGGATTATCCCGTATTTGTACTTCTATCCCGTTTTCCTCTCATTTAAATATTTTCCCGTAATTATACCGTATTTTTAACCTTTAAAAAAAAAACAAAAGGCCTAATTAAAAAGAGTCTAAAGTGGCCTCCGGTAGAGCAGATGGCAGTATTATGTTTAACATGAGCTGAAAAACGTTATCCGCCAGTAAACACACAGAAGAAGAAAACAGGAACAATAACACAGAAGGTGAAGACGAAAACATATGGATGAGAGTCACAGTAAACGGGAGATAGATGGAGACGCAGTTGTACCTGCTAAAAAAGTTTAAACTTTATGCAAGTAACTAGACAAATGGGAGGAGACCTTCCCTTATTTAATAAAAAGCAGAGTCGGGCAAACTCGTGCTTTTTGTAAAGTGTGCCATTCAGATTTTAGCTTTGCACACGGACGATGTCCGTCAGCATGAAAAATCGTCCAAGCACAAGTACGCCCAAGAGGCACAAAACATACACTATCAATGACTTCATGTGTGACAAGAACTGTTTCAGAGGCAGACCAAGTGACCAAAGCTAAGGGAAAGATGTCAATGCTTTGCGCCAAAAAATAATGTAGCCTTCAGCTTCTGCGATGATTTCAGTCACAGTGTAGCGGACATGTTTCCCGACTCTGCCATCGCAAGGAAGTCCTTGTCGGGGGAAACAAAAGCCACACAACTCATCACTCATCAAATACATTGATGATAATAACTAATAAATAAAATACATAAATTGTATAAACATGTCTGTAGGCTACAAGTAATACAAACTTTACATAAACATGTATTTCCTGAATGTATATAGCCTACCCGTCCCTTATGTGTTTACATTTACATTATATGGGTTGGGGCTGAGAGCGATTAAAATATGGGCAGAGTCCGCCAAAGAATTTCCCTTATTTTGAAATTCCAATGCTGACAGGTATGCTGCGGGCAACATGTTGGCTACCCCTGAGCTAGCCAGCTAGCTAGCTAGATAGATAGATAGATAGATAGATAGATAGATAGATAGATAGATAGATAGATAGATAGATAGATAGATAGATAGATAGATAGATAGATAGATATGGTCCTAACATACATTACAAAGTAAGCATGAAAGAGAAAACAATCCCAATTTAAGGTCCACTTATAACATCTTTCCAGGACATTTATTAATTTCTAATGTGTAACAGCCCAGGCTCACTGAATTAGACAAAGAAGGACACCACACAAGTTTTACAGTAATTTAAACAATATTTAATTTGAAACTGAGATGATCAAATTGGAAAGTGCACTCAGTAGAGTGCAGATCCTCGTCAGGTTTGTTAACGATCTCTGCTGTAATGTATGATTGAATAAATACAAACAACATTTGTCTTGCGGAAAAAAGATTCCAATCTGAAACAGTTGTTGATCACTTGCAGCCCCTACCAGCCAGTTGAGAGAAGTGAGGAGTCAGCAGTCAATGATATCATAGAAAAGTGGGAATCACCTTAACCATAAGAGGTCCTTGAGCATACAGTCATAAATGAGCACAAAATATGTTACACTGATGGGTAGTATGTAAAATAAGATGCAAACAGACGGATATATGCAAACCCAAACTAAAAAAGAAATTCAAGTTTAACAAGTGTTCTTATCTCTGGCTGCAGACGCTTTAGAGATCTGAGTCACTGTTGAAACATGACCTTTCCATCATGGCGTCCACACCCCCTCTCCCATAAAAAGTTTGGTTAGCTTTAGGAATGAGGAGTGAGATTGGTTAGGGTTAGGGTAAACGTTAGGGTTAGGTTTAGCCATTATCGCAATAAAATCACATTTTCAGGCAGTCAGGATTAGGGTAAGGGTTAATCCGCCTTCGGAAAGGTGTGAGGGGAGGGAGTTTCCAAATCTTTTCGACCATGGAACAAGCACTTCTGAAGAAACATGCTGGCCCCCTTAAGTCTCCCAAGATTTTCAGTTGAGAATCCAACAAGCCTTACAAGTGGGTATATTGCGTTAGTGACCTATGGGGACTGCTTATATGATAACTTGGCGCACTGCCTCTCGCAAACCTCTTGAACACCTATTTATTTTTTATCCATCCATCCATCGTCTACCGCTTATCCGGGATCGGGTCGTGGGGGCAGCAGCTCCAGTAAGGAACCCCAATCTTCCCTTCTCCGGGCCACATCCTCCAGCTCCGACTGGGGGATCCTGAGGCGTTCCCAGGCCAGTGAGGAGATATAATCTCTCCACCGAGTCCTGGGTCTTCCCCGGGGTCTCCTCCCAGCTGGACGTGCCTGGAACACCTCCCTAGGGAGGCGCCCAGGTGGCATCCTTACTAGATGCCCGAACCACCTCAACTGGCTCCTTTCAACGTAAAGGAGCAGCGGCTCTACTCCGAGTCTCTCACGGATGGCTGAGCTTCTCACCCTATCTCTAAGGGAGACGCCAGCCACCCGTCTGAGAAAACCCATTTCGGCCGCTTGTACCCGTGATCTCGTTCTTTCGGTCATGACCCAGCCTTCATGACCATAGGTGAGGGTAGGAACGAAGATCGACCGGTAGATTGAGAGCTTTGCCTTCTGGCTCAGCTCTCTTTTCGTCACAACGGTGCGGTAAAGTGACTGTAATACCGCCCCCGCTGCTCCGATTCTCCGGCCAATCTCTCGCTCCATTGTCCCCTCACTCGCGAACAAGACCCCGAGGTACTTGAACTCCTTCACTTGGGGTAATGGCTCATTCCCTACCCGGAGTAGGCAATCCACCGGTTTCCTGCTGAGAGCCATGGCCTCAGATTTGGAGGTGCTGATCCTCATCCCAACCGCTTCACACTCGGCTGCGAACCGATCCAGTGACTGTTGAAGGTCACAGACCGATGATGCCATAAGGACCACATCATCTGCAAAGAGCAGCGATGAGATCCTCAGGTCACCGAACTGCAACCCCTCTCCTCCACGACTACGCCTCGATATTGGTGATAAAGCGCAGCCCTGGCGGAGGCCAACATTCACGGGAAACGAGTCCGACTTACTGCCGCGTATCCGAACACAACTCTCGCTTTGGGCGTACAGGGATTGGATGGCCCTCAAAAGTGACCCCCTCCCCCCATACTCCCGCAGCACCTCCCACAGTATCACCCGGGGGACCCGGTCATACGCCTTCTCCAGATCCACAAAACACATGTAGACCGGATGGGCGTACTCCCAGGCCCCCTCCAGGATCCTTGCGAGAGTGAAGAGTTGGTCCGTTGTTCCACGACCAGGACGGAATCCGCATTGTTCCTCTTCAATCAGAGGTTCGACTACCGGCCGAACCCTCCTTTCCAGTACCTTGGAGTAGACTTTACCAGGGAGGCTGAGAAGTGTGATACCCCTGTAGTTGGCACACACTCTCTGGTCCCCCTTTTTAAATAGGGGAACCACCACCCCGGTCTGCCAACCCCTAGGCACTGTCCCAGACTTCCACGCAATGTTGACGAGGTGTGTCAACCAAGACAACCCCTCAACACCCAAAGCCTTCAGCATTTCTGGACAGATCTCATCAACCCCTGCGGCTTTGCCACTGTGGAGTTGTTTGACTACCTCAGTGACTTCCATCAGGGAAATTGACGATGATCCCCCATCAGCTTCCAGCTCTGCCTCAACCATAGAGGGCGTGTTAGTCGGATTCAGGAGTTCCTCAAAGTGCTCCTTCCACCGGCCGATAACCTTCTCAGTTGAAGTCAGCAGGGTCCCACCCTTGCTGTACACAGCTTGGATGGTTCCTCGCTTCCCCCTCCTGAGGTGCCAGATGGTTTTCCAGAAGCACCTTGGTGCCGACCGAAAGTCCTTCTCCATAGCTTCTCCGAACTTCTCCCACACCCGCTGCTTTGCCTCTGACACGGCAGAAGCTGCCGCCCTTCTAGTCCTTCGATACCCTGCAACTGTTTCCGGAGTCCTCCCGGATAACATAACCCGGAAGGACTCCTTCTTCAGTCGGACGGCTTCCCTGACCACCGGGGTCCACCACGGTGTTCGAGGGTTACCGCCCCTTGAGGCACCTAAGACCTTGAGACCACAGCTCATCACCGCAGCTTCAGCAATAGAGGTTTTGAACATCGCCCACTCAGGTTCAATGCCCCCAACCTCCACAGGGATGGCTGAAAAGCTCCGCCGGAGGTGTGAGTTAAAGATCCCCAGTACAGGGGCTTCCTCCAGACATTCCCAGTTCACCCGCACTACCCGTTTGGGTTTACCAGGTCTGTCCAGAGTCTTCCCCCACCCCTTGATCCAACTCACCACCAGATGGTGATCAGTCGACAGCTCCGCCACTCTCTTCACCCGAGTGTCCAAAACATGCGGCCTCAGGTCAGATGATACGATTACGAAATCGATCATTGACCTTTGGCCTAGGGTGCTCTGGTACCACGTGCACTTATGAGCATCCTTATGTTCGAACATGATGTTTGTTATGGCCATTCCATGGCTAGCACAGAAGTCCAACAACAAACGACCGTTCGGGTTTAGATCAGGGAGGCCCTTCCTCCCAATCACGCCTCTCCAGGTGTCTCCATCGTTTCCCATGTGTGCGTTGAAGTCTCCCAGCAAGACTACGGAGTCCCCTACTGGAGCCTCCTGCAGGGCTCCATTCAGGGTCTCCAAGGAGGCCGAATACTCAGAACTGCGGTTTGGGGCATAGGCACAAACAACAGTCAGAGTTTTCCCCCCCATAACCCGAAGGCATAGGGAGGCGACCCTCTCGTCCACCGGGATAAACTCCAACGTAGCGGCGCTCAGCCGGGGGCTAGTGAGTATCCCCACCCCGGCCCGACGCCTCACACCTTGGGCAACTCCGGAGAAGAATAGAGTCCAACCCCTATCCAGGAGTACGGTTCCAGAGCCAAGACTGTGCGTGAAGGTAAGCCCCACCAGATCCAACTGGTAGCGATCCACCTCCCGCACTAGTTCCGGCTCCTTCCCCCACAGAGAGGTGACGTTCCACGTCCCCAGAGCCAGCCTCTGCTGCCCGGGTCTGGTCCGTCGAGGTCCCTGACCATCACTGCCACCCATGTGACAGCGCACCCGACCCCAGCGGTTTTTCCCATGAGTGGTGGGCCCACAGGATGGATGGATGGGAGGCACCATGTAGCTTCTTCGGGCTGTGCCCGACCGGGCTCCGTGGCAAACCCGACCACCAGGCGCTCGCTGTCGGGCCCTCCCTCTGGGCCTGGCTCCAGACGGGGGCCCCGGGCTTCCTCCGGGCAGGGTCTCTCCTTTCCTTTCCCTTTCTTTCATGAAGTCGTTTTTGAACCATTCTTAGTCTGGCCCCTCACCTGAGACCAATTTGCATTTATTTTTTACAGAAATAAAATTAAATATGAGTCTGCAACTGTATGGCTTCTTTTTTCAGTTTAGTGTTCCTTAGAAAATCTGAAAAAGATACTTGAAACAAAGTGCAAGTAGTTCTCACCTCGATCATTAGGGTGTCTGAAGCATTCCTTGACATCTGAGTTACCTGGAAGCTCCCCAGATGCACCAAAAATAATAGTAAGCAACTTTACCGGTTCATTAGAATCAGCGTTGCCAAACTATCAGCAACATGTCAAATATTATACTGGAGGATCAAAAACTATTGATGTATGCTTTTGATGGAAATATTAAGACTGGCTACAAGACAACTAGAAGACTACTAGACCAAGAAATTCAAAATTGAAAAACCCAAGTTCAGATCAGTAGATGTGTGGAATGAGGACAACGTAATGACTTTACAAGGTTGCTTTGAATGTACAGACTGGGAGGTGTTTGAATGCCCAGATATAGATCACATCCTATATTCACTTTTGTGCAGATAATGTAATAATGTGAAAAACATATACAAAAACTGAACCCCTATGTCACTGCTGATATAAAAAAGCTTTTAATTGGAGAAAAAAAACGGCCATTTAAAATGAATGAAAGACGCACAGGAAAACTAATTCAGAGAGAAATACAGACGCAAATAAACCAAGCAAATAGAGACTAAAAAAGTCAAACAAGTTATACATAAAATAAAGGAAATAGATTCTAAAATTGTATTCCTGCAAGAAACTCATCTTTTAGATGAGGACAATAAAAAGATCAGAAGAAGGTGGCAGGGTAGTGTATTCACAGCATCATTTTCATGCCAGGCCAGAGGAGTTATGATTCTAATTCATAAATCAATCCCATTTCAAGTGAAAAATATAATCAGAGATAGAAGAAGAAGATATTTGATAGTCCAAGGCTCTTTGTTATTAGAACATCTAAATCTAGTTAACGTGTATGGCCCCAACATAGATGACCCTAAATCATTTGAGGATCTGTTCCTTACTCTCGCAACACTTGCAGGACAACACATTATAGCAGGGGATTTTAACTGCACGCTAAACCCTAGTATAGATAGATCCACAGGACTAGATCAGTCACATAACCGGTGTAGAACAGTTATATATCAAGAATTAAGGCTGTTGGATATTTGGAGAGAATTGAAACCACATGCAAAAGCCTATTCCTGTTACTCTAACACATTCAAGACCTATTCACGAATTGATTAATTTTTGATTTCATCAGAGTTGCGGTCCAAAATCCATAATTGCTATTATAATAATATTGCTGTCTCAGATCACGCACCCTGTTGTTTAATCTATGTGAATAAAAAACTGTCAAAGGACCCTCTTAGATGGTATTTCCAGCACAAATGGCTACGAAATGAATAATTTATAAATAGGACAGATAGATGAGTTCTTTGAAATCAATACTACACAAACATCTGCATATACAAAATGGGACGCTTTTAAAGCTTTTCTAAGAGGGCAAATTATTAGTTATACAGGGTCAAAGTCAAAAAAGGCACGAGAAGAGAGGTTGTAATTGGAATATAAAATAAAAACTCTTCAGGAAAAAGTTTTTGAGAAAAGTAATCCTCAACTTGAAAGCGAGTTACTAATTTTAAAAGCTGAATATAATAAGTTGTCTTCTTTTAAAGCTGCCTCTAGTCTTTTAAGACGCAAACATTCTATGAACAAGGCGATAACGCAGGTAAATTATTAGCATGGCAGATTAAACAACTAGAAACTAGAACATCAATATCAACCATTCTTTCCAACGGACATGTTGTTGTGGATCCTATAGAACATAGGTCTTCAACAGGGGGTCCGTGACCCACAGGGGGTACGCGGAGGTACTGCAGGGGAGTCGCAAAAATTGTTTGTAGATTGCTTTGCGCTTTCACATTCCCTCCTCCGCTGTACTTCGCGAAGGGTGGCGACACACGCCTACAGTAAGACACAGAGTGGAGGAAGAGGGGTGAACTAAAATAAATTTGCGCCACGCACCCAAACTCCCCCCGTCGCACCGACCTCTTCAAGCCTCTTCTGTACAATATATACAGTAGGGCAGGGGTGTCAAACTCATCTTAGTTCAGGGGCCACATAAAGGTCAATCTGATCTGAAGTGGGCCGGACCAGTAAAATCATAGCATAATAATCTATAAATAACGACAACTCCAAATGTTTCCCTTCATTTTAGTGCAAAAAAGTACATTCTGAAAACGTTCACATTTAATGAACTATCTTTTTACAAAACATTATGAACAACCTGAAATTTCTTAAGAAAAAAAGGTTACTATGCTTCAGTTTATCATTTACACATGTGCATTACAACTTACAGATCACAGTGTATCTACAAAGGCACACAACATTTTGTCACAGGTATCTGGAACAGTATTTTACTTTATGATCAAAACAACACATTTTTACACTTTGCAAAGTCATCCCACGGGCCGGATTGGACCCTCTGGTGGGCCGATTTTGGCCTGCGGGCTGCATGTTTGACACCCCTGCACCACGCTACACCAGTTTGGGGGTCCTTGGCCTGAAAAACGTTGAAGACCCCTGCTATAGAAATTAATGATGCCTTTAAGGACTTTAAGGACTATAAAGAACTATATGATAAAAAAATGAAACTAATGTACAAAACTTAAATAGGTTCTCACTAACTATACCAAATATCCCAAATGAACGGAAAGAAGAACTAGAGCTAGAAATTAACAAGCATGCCATTGATAATATGAAAACAGGGAAAAGGACAGGACCAGATGGCCTTCCTATATAATATCTATATAAAAAATTCAACCACCACTTGTGGAAATGTTTTCAGAGGCATTTAAGAATGGCAGTCTTTATTATGGGAAGGCAAGGTTTCCACAACGTAAGGAGGGTATTGAATATTATTCATGCTAATCGAGAAAAATCAGATACAGCACGAAAAGGCCTTTGATAGAGTTGAATGGTCCTATCTGTTCAATGTCCTGGAAAGATTTGGATGTGGAAATACTTGATTGGATGGGTTCAGATAATATATAAAAATGCTACAGCGGAAATTTTAACAAATAGAAATATATAAAAACCGATAAGAATCAGCAAAGGTTGCAGACAAGGCTGCCCACTCTCGCCCCTTTTGTTTACATTAGCAATCGAACCTCTCACAATAGCAGTTTGTTCACACCCTCAATTTAGTGGAATAACAGTAGGGCCGACAGAACATAGAGTATCGCTTTATGCTGATGATGTAATTGTATTCGTGTCAAAATTAATTGAATCTATTCCAGCCTTGTCACAGCTCATAACTACATTTGGTGATATTTCAGGGTATAAAGTCAATAATACTAAATCCTCTATTTTACTGCTTAACGAACATGAAAGAAGGAACCCACTTAATAAGGTAATTAAATTTAACGCTGTGGAACAGTTTAAATATTTAGGAGTACAGATATTTCCAAAATTACTTAATTTTTTTCAAAATATTCCTCTGCCACCCCCATTGGATGTGTTCTCAAAACTTCAGAAGAAAGTTGTTAGATTCGTATGGAACAATAGGAGGGCAAGACTTCGTTTGTCTTTATTGTATTTACCATTTGGTTTAAAATGTCCAAATATAATGTGGTATTACTGGGCTGTGCAGCTGAGAACCATTATGTTCTATTTTTCAACAAATGATGCTCCTCATTGGACTGAAATGGAATCCCATGGTTTAAAATGACCTCTTCCCTTATACATATATTCAGATACAGTAAGAAAGCTACGTAAACAAACAAAAAATCCAATTGTAAAACATATGATAAAGATATGGTATGATGTAAAAAAATATTTAAAAGAGCTGCATTCACTATCACCATATAGTCCAATATGGGGTAACCACTTGTTTGTACCGGGTAGAGCAGAAGCAACATTTAAAATATTGGAATCAAAGGGACTTAAAATGATACAGGAACTTTATTTGACAGACTCAAACACCATGATGTCCTTTGAGGAGCTGAGGTCTAAGCTCAGTCTCAATAGAAAACATTTCTTCAAATACCTTCAGTTTCGAAGCTTTGTTAAGGCGAATCAAAATAATGAAGAACCCTACACTCACCTTTGGAAATAATGATGATAAAGGACAGTCTGAGAAAGGGTATCATATCAGAGTTTTACAATATGCTGACCTCTTACTCAGTTGAAAACTCACAGTATAAATGTCCTGGAAGGACAACCTACAAATTGAAATTTCAGATGAGGATTGGAAAACGGCTTGCACTGCTGCTCATACAAAGTCTATCAATACACGACTAAAACTAATACAGTATGAGTGGTTGATGCGGACATATGTGACTCCGGTGGATTTAAACCGATACAACAAAAACATTCCAGATATATGCACAAAGTGCACAGAAACTAGAGGAACATTGTTTCATTGTATATGACAGTGCAGAAAAATTGAAAGGTTCTTGGAAGAAGTACGAGGTACAATAGAGAAGATTATTTCAAAACAGATTTTACTGGACCCCAAGCTTTTTCTGTTGGGTTTATATACGGAGAAACGTAAATATAGAAAAAACGAGCGAGCATTTATAGACCGCAGTTTGATTCATCCTAAGACATGTATTGCATTGTTTTGGAAAAATGTTCACAGTCCAAGCATTACTCAGTTGTTACGACAAATGTTATCAGGCCTTCCATTAGAGAGGACATCTTTAATTTTAAAGGCTAAGCAGCATATATTTGAAAATATATGGAGGTCCTTTATAAACTATGTTAAAGACTTGGACTTAACTGATGATCAAGTCGGCGATTTGACGTGGTAATGCAGTTCCGAGCTTGACTTGTGTATCTCTTGTGAACATGTTTTGTTGCTGAATGTTTTCCTAAAAAAGTAATGTACTCCATTTTGTATTAGATTACCACTTGTTTTGTTTTTTTTCTGTATTTCTTTATTGTTATTTTATTTCTTTTCCCCTTGTTTGCTAAAATACTCCCATCCATCCATCCATCGTCCACCGCTTATCCGGGATCGGGTCGTGGGGGCAGCAGCTCCAGTAAGGAACCCCAATCTTCCCTTCTCTGGACCACATCCTCCAGCTCCAACTGGGGGATCCTGAGGCGTTCCCAGGCCAGTGAGGAGATATAATCTCTCCACCGAGTCCTGGTTCTTCCCCGGGGTCTCCTCCCAGCTGGACATGCCTGGAACACCTCCCTAGGGAGGCGCCCAGGTGGCATCCTTACTAGATGCCCGAACCACCTCAAACTGGCTCCTTTCAACGTAAAGGAGCAGCGGCTCTACTCCGAGTCTCTCACGGATGGCTGAGCTTCTCATCCTATCTCTAAGGGAGACGCCAACCAGCCGTCTGAGAAAACCCATTTTGGCCGCTTGTACCCGTGACCTCGTTCTTTCGGTCATGACCCAGCCTTCATGACCATAGGTGAGGGTAGGAACGAAGATCGACCGGTATATTGAGAGCTTTGCCTTCTGGCTCAGCTCTCTTTTCGTAAAGTGACTGTAATACCGCCCCCGCTGCTCCGATTCTCCGGCCAATCTCTCGCTCCATCGTCCCCTCACTCGCGAACAAGACCCCGAGGTACTTGAACTCCTTCACATGGGGTAATGGCTCATTCCCTACCCGGAGTAGGCAATCCACCGGTTTCCTGCTGAGAGCCATGGCCTCAGATTTGGAGGTGCTGATCCTCATCCCAACCGCTTCACACTCGGCTACGAACCAATCCAGTGACTGTTGAAGGTCACAGACCGATGATGTCATAAGGACCACATCATCTGCAAAGATCAGCGATGAGATCCTCAGGTCCCCGAACTGCAACCCCTCTCCTCCACGACTACGCCTCGATATCCTATCCATGAAAATCACGAACAGGATTGGTGATAAAGCGCAGCCCTGGCGGAGGCCAACATTCACTGGAAACGAGTCCGACTTACTACCGAGTATCCGGACACAACTCTCGCTTTGGGCGTACAGGGATTGGATGGCCCTCAAAAGTGACCCCCTCACCCCATACTCCCGCAGCACCTCCCACAGTATCACCCGGGGGACCCGGTCATACGTATAAAGTAGACTTTACCAGGGAGGCTGAGAAGTGTGATACCCCTGTAGTTGGCACACACTCTCTGGTCCCCCTTTTTAAATAGGGGACAGGGTTTTTAAATTGGGTGGCAAGATTACTAGGGAACCAATTTGCAGTATTCCTTACAGGACAGAGCAGTACACCATGAATCAGAATCAGAAATCCTTTATTAGTGCCACAACGGATACATTTACATTGTTACAGCAAAGAACATATGAGCACAAGAACAAAAAGAACATATGAGGTAAAGAGCAAAAGAACATATGAGGTAAAGTGCCGAGTGCACGATAATTAAATAAAAATAATATAAGTACAAGGGGTTGAGTAGTTTATAAAGATAAATATTGCACATGGCAGTGATACTTGCACAACAGTTGTGGAATAGTCAGTATTGTGTGGTGGTCTACCAGGGGCCTAGTTCTAATCTAGTTCAGAAGATCCACTGCATCCTCCAGTTTTTTTCTATTTTTTTATTCAGCTTGATGTTTATTAAAGCTTGCTTCTCATGTCTCGTCAAGTTTGCGGAAGTTTTCATCTTGTCCAGTCTTGTCAGTCACTGTCTGTCATTTCACTTCCTGTTTTATTTTGTACCTACCTCTTGTTTCTCAGTCCAGATCCCTTTACTTCCTGTCTTTGTGTGTTTCCCGCCATCGTCAGTGTCTGCCGACACCGCTGATTGTTTCCACCTGTGCCCACTCACCTCTTGTATAAATAGTCCTGTCTCCCCTTGTCTTGTGCCAGTTCGTCTGGTTGTATCCAAGTGTAATGAACCAGCGTGTCATCTGTGTTTTTGGAATATTTTGTATATCCTCCTTGTGAATGTTTTGAGCTATGTTACATGGTTTCAAGTAAAGTATTTTACTGTACACTTTACATTTGTTTCTGGCGTCGTGCATTTTGAGTCTTCCTTCCCTGTGTCCGAGGTCATGACATTGCTTTTTGTTATTACCTGATTGCCGTGTGTTCTGCGCTTGGATCCTCTTTTTAACCCCACCTTGACAGGCAGAGTTGTAATGGAATTATGTGAGGTCATCAAACTTCATGAACAAATAAGAATGATAAAGGTGTAATCTATCCAACCCCTAAAAGGTGCAACAATCTGTCAATATGTGGTGAATCTGTCAGTTCAGTTTGAAAATTATTTATTGTACTCAACACCTCTAAGCCTAACCCCTTGGCTACATTAGTAGGCTCCATAGCTGTCAGGATCTTGATTTTCTGTTTCCTGTTTTGTTTTGAAATGTTCCCTATCCCATAGCTGTTTCTCAATTCAGGGGCTGCGTTCTTTAGAGGCCGGGTCCTCCGTATACCGCGAAGGCTGAACCGAGCGGTCTATAACATGAGACGATCGGTCTACAGGGGACTTCCTGGTACGTCACCAGCTGTTCACGCCCCTACCTTTTGCCGCTCCCGTCGCCTAGCAACTCTCAGAAGTTATCAAGCGCAGTTGACTGCTTACTTTAGCATTTTTTTTCCCAGAGAATGGAACCACAGATAATATATATTTTTTTTTCTTGATTGAAGATATGTTTTATCACCGGCGATAATGTGTTTTAGACGGTTGAGGGGCATCTCATATTATGGAGACCCCCCCCAGGGGCTTTATTGTGGCAGTCCGTCCAAGTCCAGCAGCAAACTTTATCTGTATTTACTGTAAATGTTATATTGTTTTAATTTTCTTCTGTTTATAATAATCATTCAATCATTTTCTTTGTTCGATCATTCATTGATAGGTAATTTTTTTAATTAAATAATCCCTTTTCTAAATTAATAAATCATATGTACAAAATAAATCCTTCTTGAACCTTGAAATCAATTAAGTTTTAGTTCATGTAAATTAAATACACAATATATTCATCATTATATATATATATATATATATATATATATATATATATATATTATTTCAATTAATTTACATTTCATTTGTCAACAAGTTTCTCCAGCAGAGAGAAGAGTTTGTCCATCCTCTCCCTGCTCTCCATCCTCTAAAACTTAAATCTTAAACTATTTAACCGTTTAAGGTTGACTGTTGTAGCTTATAAGCTATACGGTTATTACATTACATTACAGTTCATTTAGCTGACGCTTTTGTCCAAAGCAACGTACAAAAAGTGCAAACAATCATGGGGATACAACTCCGAACAGCAAGAATCTTGTAAGTACAATAGATTCAAATAGGTACAATTGTTTAAGTGAACACTGTCTTCAAATAAGCCAGTTCGCCATTTCTCATTGGAAAAAAACTTCTCTGTGTGCGCAATGAATCTTGGGATACCTGAGGCCGTGAAGGATACATCAGATGTATCCTCCAAATCCGGGAAAAGAAGTCCGCATTTGAAGGAATTTAGTTTAGTGTCTCGTTTAGTGTCTGTGTGTATATATCCTGGTCTGTCTCAATGTTCCTTGTCAGTTTGTCATCCTTGTTCATCGATGTTGCCTGGTGTCTTTGGGTCTACAGCTTCTTGTGTTCCCTCGTGTCATCTCGGATTGTGTTTTTCACTTTACTTGTCACCTTTTTTTGTATTTGATTAGCTTTTAGAAATAAAGCTCTCTTTTTGTTAAAACCTTGTCTACCACTCTGCATTTAGGTCCTCACCTTTTCCTCTGTGTGACAATAGCTACAGTTTGTGAACCCTAAATGCAGGACTATGAATTCAGATTAAAAGTAAAATCTTGGAGATCTCTTTGGTGATAAAAGGTAATTGCAGGTGTGTTTTTAATCCGTGTACCTTGATTTTCTTTTTTTTGCAGCAGTGTTACCCATTGGTTTCTGAAGAGCTGTTGTGAAGCTTAAAGTGGGTGGGTCCAGTCGTCGCCATATTGATAGTGATGCCACCGTCAAACTCCCAGCTAATCCAAAAATAGGCATTGTCAGTGGAGCTGATGCAGACCCGGGTGACGCAACAGAGCAGACAGCTAGTGGCTAGCGACCTGAGACGGCACCCGCCTGTCAGTCAAAGTGGCCACACTCTTAATAATGCGTAACTTTAAGCCTTCATACAATTACAACCGGGTATAAAAATGTACCCCACATACAGTTGTCATGAAAAGAGAAATTAGCTCTAGAGACTAAAACCGTGGTTTTGTACCAGGATGTAAACGTGTTTATTTCTGCTGTAAAGTTGGGCCTTTTAACATTGGTGTCTATGGAGATGGACTCCCTTTTGGAGCCAGCCTCAAGTGGCCATTCGACTGTGAATATTGGACTTAAATTTGCCTGATGATCAGTCACAGTCCGACCTGTCAGACAAACTCACACATGCATGCTTTGTGTGTTGCAAGCTAGCTACAGTTACTGCCTGTACATTTGGTACATTGGCTGTTTATTGGCAGGATTTCTATGTTACAGTGATAGACTATTGAAACCCAGGCAGCTGATTCCTTTCATTACCATCTAGTTTTGAAGGGAAGATAAATAAACTACAGTATACCTCAAGACTACTGATAAGTGGTCTGCTGTCTCAATTTTATTCCTCTGCAATCACCACCAAGTGCCTCGAAGGTCTATTCATTGTTAAAGCAAAAGGTCAATTACTACATGTCAGCCTATTTAATTTTATTTTAAAGTGTGAATATATAACTGACTATAATAACATTTGGTGCAAAATGTCAGTTAACTAACGCTTGTATCCTTTACATTTCTACTTCGTCATTGGGAACAAATTTAAAAAGTCATCAAACTATTATCTTTCAGGTCACACAAGTTCCAAGTGCTTTTGAACGGATTCCAGCATGTTTTTCTTCAACCTTTTCTCTCCATTTTAGTACTACATGATCATATATATATTTTCAATTACACTCATACTCATGTCTGCTATATTGTGTAGCCTAAGGGACAGTTGGAAAACTATTAGGGGGTGGGGGATAAGAAAAGGGGGAGGATTGTGCAGGGAGCGCAGTCCAAATTTGTAGGAAGTTCTTTTAAATTGGTATCATCCTATATTTATGTCATTATTGCCTTGTTAGCTTGATTATTAAAAAAACGGATAAAGGGAAGAGCTTTAATTATTTACTGACAGTGGGTGGGCACATATGGTCCCCAATTTTCTTGTCTTGTACACAGCACGAGAACACACGTGCGCAGGTATACACATACACATTTCTGCCAATGTTGTCACACTATTCCACTGATTTACACGCCAATACACAAATGCAATGTACAAACAAAGGCAGGGTTTTGTTGCCACTATGACAAATAAACTTTTCTTATAACATAATTTTAACTTGTATCACAAATCGCTCGTAATTTCACAAAATCAATATCATATGGAAGTTTCTTGTTATAACCACATACCAATTTTCCCCATAGTCTATTCTCTTCATTTCATAGCTTTCCTCTTGGTTGCGCTGCTTCCAGCCTCAAATCTAGATTTGGAGGGCTGGCCTTTATGTTAGTGTTTTTATCCAATCATATTTCAGCCATAATGTGTTGCCAGGGTCCAAGAAATCTGCCCTTAGGCCTTCAGAATCAACAGTGCGGGCGCCTGTCGCTTAAAGTGAACGGAGACAAAACTGTGGCGTTAGCCAATCAGATGTCGAGTACCGATAACGTCAGCACGTCCACGTCTTTTGATTGGATATATTGAGAGGCAGAGCTATGCAGAGCTAGCAACCTTGAACGAGCTAATTTGTGTAGATTTCTACAAGCAGTTTTTTCAACCCACAATGGCTGAAGGAGGAGAATATATCGATTTGGTCGCAGATATAATTACAATGCCATTTTCGAGACAAACTTTTCAAGAAAAGCTAGACATCGTGAAAAGAGAAAGGCCAACTCCGACGCTAGCGAGTCTATTCCTGTGTCCACTGCTTCTGCCGAGCGGTCATTCTCGGCCTTAAAGCGAATTAAAACTTATGGCAGAAATTCTACTGGACAGACTTGGCTTTCAGCATTAGCCTCCGTGTCTATAGAAAAGGACTTATTGGTGGAACTGAAACGCACAGATAAACTGTACAACATTGAAGTCTTCTTGAGGAAAGAAAGGAGGATGGATTTTGTGTTCAAATAATCAGTTGTTTTGGTGAGTAACAAGCATTTTGTTTTTTGACAAATATATAAAATATTTGATGCTTCTGCAAGAGATGTAGAGATGTGTGTGGCGCACTGGCTCAGCTGTGCAGTAAAAGTACTCAAGGAGACTTGTTGAATTGTTTTGGTTTAAGTGGACATTCAAGGCTAGGAATACACTTTCACCACTGTCGCAAATATATCCTCATGAACAAATGCAAATTATTTGTTTGTTTTCTTTTATTTCCAGTGAATAGTTGATGTGTCTTTTTTCTTTATCGTCACGTTTCTTAAATGAAACTGCTTTAGGTGCGACAATGCGCTGTTTAGTGAACACACTTGTTAAAGCTCACATACTTTTAGTGGACTTAATATAACTTTGTAAAAAGCGCCTTTTATTTTTAAGTGTTGACAGTATCCTAGCGATCTTAAAGCTGGTAGTTTAACACTTAATTGTAAATTTGGATTTATTGATTATAAATGCTTCGGAAATATTAATATAACTCTGTTGTACTTGACTATGTTAAGGTGATGCAACGCCCGGTTATACTGCGTTTCTGTCTAAATGTATAGTTTCTAGAGCCATGGCGTCATAATGATGGTATTAAGAGGTGGAATAATTCAGGTAGGACTATGTAGGACATCACTGAAGGCCTAAGTGTGAAATGCACGGCCCGCCACTGACCAATGCATATCACTTATCACCAAGGAAGTGTAGTGTTGAGTGTGAAGTTGTGTGTCTGTGTGGTTCTCTGGTTCTCTGAAAAACTGCAAGCAACATCAAGCAATCTGCTCGTTCCAAATAGGCATGTTTAGATTGGGCAATGCACTAGTATCAATAAAGCAGGGGGAGAGTCTTGTTAGAATAAATCAGATAATTAATCAGATAGTAAAAGATACTGGAATGACAATACAGTGCTGAGTAACATATCGGCTTGTGTGTGTGTATGTTTTTGAGAGAGAGAGAGACAGAGACAGAAACAGACAGAGACAGACAGACAGACAGAGAGAGATAGAGACATACAGAGAGAGAGAGAGACAGACAGAGAGAGAGAGAGACATAGAGAGAGAGAGAGAAACAGAGCGAGACAGGGAGGGAGATATGGGCAGATGAAGACGTTATTCTATTTACATGCACTTAACTTAACCGCTTTTTATAGACAAATGACACATACAGTGACACACAGTCTGTCACAAGCATTAAATCACAATGTCACACTTCATGTTAAATAAGTCAAATTCTGCAAAAACAATTCCAGAAAATAATCCAGGACTCCAGAGAATTGTTTAAAGCGAGGCTCCAGGTTGTTTTGCAGAGATTAATCAGCCAAAATAAATTCATTTTCTTTTAGTCATGAAGCACAAACTGGATGTATCATGCTTTTTAATTGAGCTGCTGACGTACAGGTACTCTGATCCATAAAATTGGGTGGTCTTAAACAACAGGAAGACAGATTAATTCTTCCTATTAGAACCGATAAAATAGTCTCTGACGTACTTAAAACAGTCATCACTTTTGCTATTCATTCAAATTAGCAGCCTCATTCTGATGTGGATATTATGTACTCTTTGTTTTTACAGCTGCAAGACTTATACATATTGAATGTAAAAGCAATGAGGTCATTCAGATCAAATTAGTTTATTCCCATGGGGACACAGATGTAGTCAGCAAATTTCAAGACAATCTGTCCATTAGATTATGAGATATCTTCTGTACAAAGTCAACATTTTGAAGGTGGCACTAGAATAAAGGCAAAATAATGTCCAAAATAGAAAGGGTTCATCCTCTGGGGAACATACATATACCCAATACATTTAGAAAAAAAAAATGTTGGCAATGGAGGCAAACATTTTTAGGGTCTATTGATGTTTTTGTCTTGCATTTGGGTTGTTTTTTTAAACAGAGACAGGTAATCCTTGTTTCCAGCCTCCTCCAGTATCTCTCGTGGGAGATCCCAAGGCGTTCACAGTATACGTTTGGAGAGAAAAGTAGTATCACCTGAATTACAATTTTTAACATAATGAAGAAACACAGTTGAACATATCTTCAAAATTATCATTGACAATGTACTCCCCCTATATCTGCTTGTGGCAACTACAACATGATTACTAACATGGTTAAAGGTTTAATTCTGAGCCACCTGTTCCAAAGAAATAGTGGGCAGTATTTCACCTTTAAACTGGGTCCATACAATGTCTAATGTTTACGTTTTAGTTGTAGTAGTTTGGCATATTTATTGTATTATAATTTATTCTTTATATTGTGTATTGCATTTACTCCTGTGTAATGCCTGTCAGTCAGTCAGCAGGGCAAGAACACCACAAACTGCTGAAACTGTGAGAGCTGTCAGAAAACTCTGCTGTTTTATAATCCTCAGGTGGAGCTGATCATCTGTGTTTACTGGACACTGATGTTAACCGGGGCTGTAGTCCGTGTAACGTTATGTTAGTTTGTTTATTGGACTAAATCCAAAATGGCAGAAATTAGAAAACGACCGCATATTCGTCTCATCTTCTCGGTGGT
This sequence comes from Cottoperca gobio, assembly GCF_900634415.1. Lineage (NCBI taxonomy): Eukaryota > Metazoa > Chordata > Actinopteri > Perciformes > Bovichtidae > Cottoperca > Cottoperca gobio. The sequence goes on along the minus strand of NC_041367.1, from coordinate 23,640,225 downwards.
GGCACAGCCAGGAGAGCAACCTGCTGGGGGAGGAGAGAGGTTGGCCAGAACAAACCCCAGAACCAGCTCCAGCCCTGCAGTCATAGCGGGCTGCTGGACCTGTGTAACGGCAGCAACAGGGAGTCAGCAGTTCCCCGGTGCTGTGACTGAACTGCAGCTAACTGAAGCTACGCTGTTTCCCGGGGCTGCAGACAGATATACAGTCAGAGAAACAGCCTCCTGACAGCTGTGAGGATGAAGAGAGGTGGTACGGGGTTTTCTTGTTTCTGGCACTTTGAATGTAATGTAAAACAAACTATAAAACAGGAACATGGCTGTAATATCAGGCAGCTGTACTTATTCTCTCTGTACAGAGGCAGACTGCAGCTACACTGACTCACTATCACCTCTAGAGGAACAAGTGGTATTAAAGACTGGACGGAGCGCAGCTAGCTGTTAGCATGCTAACTTCAGTAGATATCTCTGCAATAGACGGAATTGGAGTTTCGAGCTTCCGGTGCAATCGCAATGCATGCTGGGGTGGCAAGACTAGAAAAGTGAGCACCAACTCCACAAGGGCCGCCATATTGGATTTATTCTCTACATGTTTACATTTTATTTAGCTTATTCTTCAAGCGTTTTTACATTGTATTTGGCTAGTTTTTAGTGTGTAATCATCGCTCTTCTAGTTATGGGATTTGGACACTGGAATTGTGTGGTGAAAGGATTTTCAAACAGTGGGGGATAGCTAAATAAATGGTTCAGAATCTCATTGTGAGCTTCACGATTGCAAAAATTGCGACTGCAAGCCCCCGTTCGAACTATTTCCATTTTCAATCGCACTAAAGAACAAAGACAGAAGGCTAGCATGGACCAAAGCTGTAAAGAGACAGGATTACAATGGGAAGTCTTTGGAGCCCAAGAAATCTTCGCAGATTTGCAGTGAGCATTTCATGCAAGGAAAACCAACAAATGAATTCCCTGATCCTGAACTCGACCTGTGGTATGTAGTCTATCTACTTGATTTATATATTGACAAATGTACTTTCTATATATTGAGTTTTATAATAATGAACAAACACAAGTATATATATATATATATATACTATATATATATATATATATATATATTTATAATAGCTTACCATGCAACACAACTGCAATACGCACTTATGATATCGCCAGTTTTCTTGACTGCGCAGATCCTTGCTGAATGTGGCGTATGGGAAACTTTCATTGAATGAGTACAATTTGCTTTCAAAAAGCAATACTCAGAATCTGCGAGAGCATTGAAAGATATGTTTCAAACAGTCTAAATGCTTTGCCTTCTTTGTATTCGTTCAAAGTTCGTTTATGAAACTCGACATCGTTCCCTGGGTGGTCAGACATTACAAATAATGTTATATCGCTGAGGTATATCGGCGGCCAAGAAGTCATGCTGTTGATTTCATTGACCCAGCCATCCTGCAATGTCAAGGGATCAGGCACTGAAACGCCACTCGGCATAACCAAAAGCTTAGTCTTTTCTTTTTTTGTGATTGAAATTCTTTCGTTAGCTGTTGGTTGCTCCTCAATGCCCATCTCTGATGCAGCAAACACCCTGGCAATAAGCTTGAGTTTTGTTCCTGAAACCTTTAAATTTCGCTTGCGGCAAAATACTTTCAAAGCTTCGACTTTCCACATCTGAACCTCATCATAAGAAAGGAGTTCAGAACTCATTGTAGAGTAGTAGGTTTGTTTACAACACGCTTGAAGAATAAGCTAAATAAAATGTAAACAAGTAGAGAATAAATCCAATATGGCGGCCCTTGTGGAGTTGGTGCTCACTTTTCTAGTCTTGCCACCCCAGCATGCATTGCGATTGCACCGGAAGCCCGAAACTCCGATTCCGTCTATACAACACAGAGACGTGTTTGACATAACGTTATCACTGTTACCTCTTCACACTCTGTTCATAATGTTTAATCTGGTCATTGTTTTAATGTTTTAAGTTTAAATGATGCGAGATTTTACACATCTTACTTTATTTTGGTCAACCTTGAATATTTAGTTAAAAGCCTACTGACTTAAAGAACAACAAGGGTTGTGTTAATTGACTAAGAATGATCAACAATCGGCCTACATTTGATTTATTATTGATGTTGGTTCACACTTGCATTTTATATCCATCATATCTTTTGCAGGGTCCTTTTGCATTGTGCTGTACAAACCATAACCACACATTTTTGCAAAGCAAATGAACCCTGAAATCAACTCTGCACCTAAATCTTCACACTAATCTACAATAAAACTCTATAATCTATCACGAAAGTGATCATTAAAGGTCTCCTGCTAAGCATAGATGAATGAGGGCTGTGTATTAACAGGGTTCAAATGTAAGAGCATTTCTAATCCATAATGATGGCTATCAATCATGCCGACATCTGCTCTTTGTGATGATCAAGAACAAATACGGGAAGTGAAAACGGCTCTCATCTTAATGATTTGATAGGATAAAACAGATATTTTGTTCAACCATGCAGATCTTATGCAACCACAGTTGAACCTACACTTAAATGAATGTATGAAAAAGTTTACTAGGGGTGTGAAAACAGCTGCTTCAATGCCCTTTTTTGCTTTTGAACTTCTCATTTGCACCAGCAGAAATCCCTAGAAGTTATGCAATAAGCTAAAAAGATACGGTAAATCTTACAAAACAACGGAGTACATCAAACACATTGTACTTTCATTAATCAAAGCCGCTAAAAAACCCCTCTGTTAGTCAAGGGAAATTGTGTTAACGCGCAGGAAGAGCTATCTCAGATGTCTAGACATACTGACAAACAGAAAACACAGATCTACGGTGGGGTAGCGAGAGGAAGCCATTTGGAAGAAACATGGCTCCCCAGTATAAATAGCCTATACAGGGCATGTGTACTGACAGATTAAACCATCTTTGAAGTCTGCCATACACCAGTTGAAAACTCCCTTCCTCTGCTCTTTAAGCTAATAAGCTTAAATCTTCCAGCAGCCAAAGCTGCTCCTCCATAAAAAAAAGAAGAAGAGAAGGAAAAAAAACCTTTAATCCTGGCTTTGATGATGCATTATGTGCTGCTGGAAAGAACACTCAAAGTTCCCCCTGAAACTTAAAAGTGACATGGACCCCATCAGGCTGTTATGGATGGAGGAACCAGTAGAAGGAGTGTCCACATGACAATAGCATTGGCAGCTGGAGGGTTGGGGGGCTGGGGAGATAGGGTAGAAAGGAGGCTGCAGTGGGGGGGAAGGGCAATTTTAAATTCTCCTTTCGTCATATAATGACTTGTAGTTCAACCCAGCCCCATTTCTCAGATATGACGGCGGCAAACAACACGCAGGCACAAGCATAAACTCAACGTGACCCTGGTTTCTGCTTGTGTAGCACTCGGCGGCTCAGCGAGCGCAGATTAAGCTTTGAGAAAAAGCAGCGTGGGGGCCGAGGTAGTATGGAGAGAGGAGGGAAGGGAAGGGGAGAGACCAAGAGCTAGAGATAAAAAAAAAATGGGGAAGGAGGGTGTGAGAAGAGGAAAAAAAACAGAAGAGAAGAGAGCTGAGAGAGGGTGAGAGAGGAGAGTTGGAAAGAGCGGAGTGAGGCCACAGAGTTCAGATTCAACTGTCACTTCCAGCAGAGAGAGAGGCAGAAAGAGAGAGAGAGAAAACACAGTAGCGCAAAGATCTGCTTTCTGGTTTCTATGGCAACAGCAGGCTATTATCCTCAACTGTCATTTATTATGAAGGGATCTGACTTCAGCGAGGGAGGAAGAGAAAGAGAGGGAGAGAGGACGGACAGAGAGGTCAGGTCTCCTGTTTACCTTTGGGAGCAGAGAGCTATGTGCGAAGTCAAATGAACTGAGGTAAAACCCAACAAAGAGCTGCCTCACATCACATGATGTGATCCTGCTAATATGGGTTGATACAGGCCAATACTCATACTTCACATCTGAACCAACAATTCAGTACCTTTATAATGGACGTCCTTCCACATTACTGTGGTCCATGTCAGGATGAAAGGTTGAATGTAAAGGTAAAATGAATAAAATTTCATGTTCTAAGACATACTTAAAGGATCATATTAATGATTTTACATGTATTTACCTTTACCAAAAAATATTTTTACTTTACATTAATTCTATTTATTTTAAAGAAATTGATAAGTCACAGCAGGGGACAAATGAAAGCATTAACACAATTGAGAGTAGTATACATATATTATATACAGCATGAACATACATTTTGTTTTAGTAGATCAAGGTTACAAAGTATTATTTGTATAATATCTATAACATTTCTTAGTATTTTATAAGCTGTATAAACAAGTGAAATCTGTAAAGTAACTACAGCTGTGAAATAAATGGAGTGGAGTAAAATGTACTATTGTACTTGTAATGCTATAAAAGTAATACGTGAAGAACAATTTGTGAAAAATGAAAGTACTCAGGTGAGGTATAAAGGGGCTCCACAGCAAGTTAGTATTGTACTTTCTTTAAGTTACAATGTTAGAATACCAATGATAATTGAACATGTGGTGTTGGACAGATTCCGAGAAGATGGTGAATCTAATTTTATCGGAACATTCTGGTATTTTGCGTTTTTTTTACGGAGTTCTGCTACAAACACCTGCTCAGAGCGGTGAACGGTTCATGACCTGCTTTAGTCTTCTTTTTAACTTTATTGGTTGACTCAGTCCTCAGTTAACTTTTTGACCGGCCGCTTCCACCTGCAGCAAAATTAAAAGTGTCGGCCCTCTGTCTCTATCTGGCAATGTTAACGAAAATGAAAAATAATTACATATCCGCCCCCTCAGTGGCCCTTGTTGCACCCTTCCACCAAGTTTCATAAAAATTGGGCCCGTACTTTTTTGCTGACAGAAAAACACACTCGCAGACGCGCACACACACACACACACACACACACACACACACACACACACACACACACACACACACACACACACACACACACACACACACACACACACACACACACACTCACGCTTCACTCACATGAGTTAATTTCCCACAGGGCAGAAACACACATGCCAAAACTGGGCAGGAACCTCAGGGAGGTTGTAGTGTGGGAGCCTGCTGAAGAAGTTAGTACACTTTAGGAGTGTCTGTAGGTAACAAAAACAATAGCCCAAAATGTCCATTGGTCCAACCCTGAAGTGTAACTAATGCTGTAGGTTAATCAAAATGGCTGCTCATAGTCCAACAGTGCAATACAAGATTAGGAGCACATTAGAGCAAAAAGACTAGAGTAGCAGAGGAAGAATAACCAAGATCCATTTCTGCTGTAACTGCTGAGCTGTCTTTTATCAGCTTTGTAAATGAATGGAATTTCACCATGTAGCACGGTTACTGTACAACGCATACAGTAGCACAGACAAACTGTTGCTGTGGCCAAGGTGGAAATGATTATGGAACAGGAAGCAGCTATTCCAATTTGAAATGGATAGTCCTGGCCTTGCTTACCACTGCTCACATAGTTCAGCATAAGCAAAAAAAAAGCATATAGATCCATGTGCACACAGGCACACATATAAAGACTTGGTATGTTTATTTTCAGCTGTATGGTGTAAAAAAGAAAAAGAGCTGGAGAGCTGCGTAGAGGAAAGAAAAAGGAGAAATGTGGAGAGGATGGGTGGGGGTGATGGATGAGAAATGAGATATGAAGAGGTGGGTGGTATTTCGGTTGAAATGGAAATATATCTCCCGTCCTGTGTATCTCTCTATCTCCCCCCCCCCCCTTTCGGCCGAGTGATTGGGGGCCATCCCAGTCCGTGATCCAGGTCTCTGGAGCCCCGATCAGCGCTGGAGGGACGGGCCTTCATGCCATGCACTACCTCAAGGTCAATGAGTTTGTTCTGGCAGAGCCGTCAGCAGTGAATGGGCATCATTACAGTTTCATTACAGCAAGAACTGGCTGAAGTGAAAGCTGTATTTAACATCCAGAAAAGCCCCTGCAAATACTTGAAAGCCAGAGGGGAAAGAGGGAGAGACAGTAAGAGGGATAGACAGTAAGAGGGAGAGACAGTAAGAGGGAGAGACGATAAAATGAATCCTGATAGGAAACGAGAGCGACGTCTTTTCAGGTATGACATCTGGATTGACCAGTAGTGGGAAAGGTTCTCGGTTTTTTATATCTGTGAAGGAATCCACACGATGAAGGGCAAAGTGAATTATACCTTTTTGTTTTACATGTATGAACTGACCTCTCGCTCTGTTGTGTATCCCACTTTCTGGCCCTTATATAAACCATGAAATGACAGCATGAGCCTGGCTGGTAGACAGAAACTGATGGGTCTACCTATCAGGAAGGACATGGGTGAGGTATTTGGAAGTTGCTCACAAACCATGCTTATGTATTTCATTAATATATGAATGATAAAAATACATCGGCCCAGAACAATTGCTCTATATCGCAATGTTAACGGAAAACAAACAAACACCAAGTGTCATTATAATCTGGCCAGTAGTTTTTCTGTAATCATGTTGACTAACAGACAAACAAACTGAGCTGAAAACATAACCAACATAATTGCCTCAACACCTTCTCAAAATGATGGCCGTGGTCCACTGGCAAAACATGTATCCAATATACAATCCTTCACTAGATGAGTGGAAGTAGTGTATATGTGTGGATATAACTTCGTCCTTTGCTTAAAGTAATAGACAAATACATGAAGGGGTTAATGCAAACATGCATAAGAAAAATATGTGGTTAAATCAGCTTGAGGCCAAGACGAGAGGTCAACAAATAAATGGTATGTTGTACTGACACTTATTGGTTTAACACAAACTGTATACAGTTCTCACAATCCAGTGTAATATTTGCAATTATTCATTTAATCTTCTCTTTACATTCTTATATATTTTTCTTTTTTTAAACAATATCCATTTCACCATATCCTTGACATGTTGAGCACCTTCAATTTCACTTTTTTATAAATACTAATAATGGAAACGTAATACAGCAGTTTTCACAACCAAATAAAAGTGCAACACAAAGCACTTACATGGATAAGACAATAATTTAGCAATTTAATAATGTACTTATTCAGCTTTAAAGCATGTAACTGCCACTCATAATGTAGTCATTATAGACTTCAGGATGCATTTCAACTCTAGAATCCTAATTTGTCTCAGGTCATATGTCATTTACATGCAACATTCACGACCAATGCATGAAGTAATGTCACATTATTAATATATATATATATATATATATGAACGTAAGTGCTTGTCTTTTGTTCAAGTGAAAATACTTTTAATATTCCATCTTTAACCGTGACCATAACCTTTGTTTGTTTGTTTAACCTTGCTGCACTTACCATACAAACATAATTCAACATGTGAATACCTCAATTATGCTTCAGTTGTAGAGCTGTTGGCTCTTGAAGAGAAAACTGGCAGTTTATTCAATACATTCAGTATGAAAATGAAATATTGGCTATGGCATTTTGCAGACACTTCATATGAATGTTGTGTATGTTAATATTATTACAAAAATGTAATTTGATGTCATTAGCATTCCTTCAAAAAAATATTTTGAGGAAATGGTAAATAGTTGAATGATTGTTTTAGGATAAACTGTATCAACATATATATTTTTGCAAAAACAGTTAAAGATTATTGCATCAAAATATAAGAGATGTACTGGAAACTGTTGCTTGTCATGTCTCTTGCATAGTATCTGGAAAAAACATTTGGGAACAAGGAAAACCAATCTTAGTAATCTTGATGCAAGCTAAATAAAACACTTTAATAAAATCAGCTGATTGGAACACGTCTCTTGTGCGGTTAGGATAACAAATGGATCCGTCAAAGATTAGACTTCAGTTAAACTTGTACCTGTTTGGGATGAACATAAACTCTTTTATGGCAAATACGTTCTAGAGATAAAATATGCAAAGAAAGGTTTCAGAATGTATCCTTGTAAAGAGTAAGACAAAGAAATGTGAAGCATTATAAGAGAAGATCAAATACACATGTTGTGTTTGTGAAGCATAAGGAAAATTAGGAATTCAGTAAAAATGTAAAGCATGTCAATTTTAATATTTTCACATTATCTGAACATAATGACTTATAAATTGCATTATTACATAAAACGGAAAAGAGAAAATTCCATAATACAATATACAATCCATAATCAAAGAATTTGCAACTGCTGTCCTCAACAGAGAACATAGTTTTTTTTTCTGATAAATGAAACTATGTTTAGAATATTTTGAGAATGTAGCCTTGAGATATTGAGACAAAACATGTTCCTAAGCATTATAAATAATAAAAGTCTTTAGAAACAATGTTCGTGCACTTCAGGCCTCAAAAGCATGTCAAAGCTTAAAGGTTTTTTTTAAAATTATTATTATAAAAACAAAAAGGCACAGAAATGTAATGAAGACAGTTTCAAATGCACCGTTTTGTAAAGATGTTGGCTTAAAACAGTGGAATATTTACTACCACAATAAACAGTGTCAGTGGTTTTGATCCGATTCCACACAAAAATGTAAGTATTTATATTTGTTATATTTATTTTTGACAGAATATTTATAACAGAAACATCTTTCCAATTTTGCTCAGCAGCTTCATGGGTAATATTCGGGGTCTGAACAATGTCAAGCAATATTGCTTTCTGTGCAGAATTCATATATTTCATATCATTGTCTAAATGTTGTGTATTAAAATGTTCTAATAAAATATCAGTATCAGACCTAAAAAACTATCGCAGATAATTCACAACAAAGAACGTTAAATGTGTTGTGTAATCTCAAAGATGAGTTGCAAAAATTAAGCCACAACTCAAACGATAAAAAGGATTTAAAGGTGCAAATGGTCTAACATCATGTCCTTTTTTCGTGTCCTCTATCAGTTTCTTTCTGTATTTTTTCCTAACCCGCCTGTGTGCCTCTCTGCCTCGCTCTGTCTCTCCCTCCTTCTCCCTCTCCGCCCTGTCCTCAGATGGCTTTTGGCCTACTTTCGATTGCAGAGAGCTCCAGTGTGTGTGAGCCAAATCTCAGCATGGATTTACAGCCCGAACGCGCCAGAGATGTAGGGATAGAAAGCGCGAGAGACACCGAATGAGTAAAAAAAAAAATCATGTCAAATAAGATAGATTCAGCTGTACTCCCTGTGCCTCGACATCGTTGTTCCAACAATCATGCTTGACATTTTTTACAGATTTGATCATGTAGACAGCTTTTTGTACGACAATCACACAATAATTCTAATTGTCAAATAAATCTTATCTGTATTTGATCAAACCGTTAGAAATTAAGCTCCCACATTTGACACAAATTAAAAATGTTTAAGACATCCTTATAATGTGTGATTGCAACTCATTTCAGTAAAGTATGCATTGACACATTCTGTAAATAACTGTTGTGCTGGTTTTTTCACTATAATCACATTGCTCCATGACGACCACACACTGAGGCAATGTACAAGATAAGATGAAGTCACGTTGAGGTGAGAGGGTTTGGAAAAAATATTTCAAGTGTTGAAACAAAATGACAAACTGTCAGCTTAGAATCCAAACTGATTCAAGTTATACCATAATAATATATCATAATAAATGCACCGTCAGATATAGATTTATGTAATAATCATGATAATCTTTTCACCTTTGTGTAACCGAGAATGTTTGAATTTTGATTGACTTTATTTTTGTAAATATTTGGAATCTTTATAAAATGTGTAATTTGCACTAATATCATATTAAACCATTGATAAACTTACCTGGTAATTTTCAACGAATACAAACTAAAATAATTTATGATTGATTATTGATTCTGGTTATTCATGTTAACATTTTAATAGAATCAATTATTATTAGTTCATAAATAGGCGGTAACATATTTATATGCATAAAGAGTATGAATACAGTGCTCAAAAGGCCTAAGTAATTATTTCTTACAATTTTTTAAATCTAAAAGAAACAAAAACAATTTCATAAAACACATAACAACAACAGCACATAACACATTCAGTATTTACAGTTTACAATTTTATTTTGAAACAACATTCTATGTGTTTTGGCCTCTAAATTGCATATTGATGTGAATATAATTTATATGTAGTGTCATTTTCTGATTTTCATCAATACAGCCAAATGACGTGTATGATGCTGTGTGGAGAACAGCTCCTATGGAATAATATGAAAAGACCTTTCAGTTGATTCAAAACATACCATGGACATCAATTTTTTGAGTTTCCATAATATGCTGAAAAATCTTGGTAAAAGAAAAAGCTATAAATTTTACAGCAGCCCCAAATAAAACGCTGCTGTGCTCTGAAGAAGAGGCAAGACTGTGTTTTTTATTGTTTTAGTTATTAACACTCCTTCTGTATCACCCCTACCGTACTTGCCCGTTTTCCTCTTGTTAACACCAATGTAAAACCAAAAGCTGGCTAAAACATGTCCAGGCAAGAACTCTTGGGTTGTTGAAAGTCATTATTGGAAATGTGGTGAATCACTGAGGTAGCGGCGGCAGTTTAAATGGACACCACACAATGTTGACTCTACGTCGCTGAACAACTGGAATGAATGCCATGGATTATGGATTAATTGTCTGCAGCATCTTCCAACATGTGAGGGTGGACTTTCATTCTAAATGTTAGCATGATGAGTCTTACTTTAATAAAGTGTTAGCGCAGAACCATACACTCAGCATATGTTTATGAAATGTAAATATTAGCTTGGAGTGTGCTATTATACAGTACTATAATATTATGAAGCATATCATAAACTACAAGGTCAGTAAGAAGCCTTCCACCGCTCAACGCTGTGTATCATGTTAGCATGAGGCATCATTTCCCATAATAGTGTACACTAAAATGCTAGCTTGTAATATGCTATCACATAACATTGTTTATGGTGTTAATATGATGCCTACTATCACTTTACATACTATGTTCTAACATTTCAGCATGGAGCCGACCATCACTTAGCACAGAGCATGTCAAAGTGCTACCCTGGACATCATTTTGCTTAAGTGTTAACTTGCCACAGCCAGATATTACAAGTGTTAGCATACACCTTGACATCACTTCACACAGTAAATGGATGGCAAATAGGCTACTACACTTATTTATGCCTAGTATATATAATCCTAATATGCTAAGAATGATAAAATGTTAGAGTGGTGCATTTCTTGAAAGAATACAAAAGGAGGATATTTTTACAAAATGTTTTATTAGCATTAAATATATTTTGTAATACAAAGGAAAGACATTGAAATGACTTTGGAGAGCAGCTTAGTATCTCAGTATGCATGTGTATGGGCAGTTGAAGCTTGTTTCAGTATGGTTGTCATATCCGCCTCGTGTTCATGTACCATTCCACGACATGTCCTGACCTGCTCTAATAGGCTGTAAGAGAGAGAAAGTGTTTCAGAAAGTGCAACACATACAGTATGTACAGTACATAAGCAGCCCGCCACAGTGCTACTGTTTTACATTTAGGTTCATGTAGTTCGAAATGAGTATGAACACATTAAAAGCAATACAAGCTAATTGTTGGTTTTGTTGACACATGAAACATTTCTGAATATCTGCATACTTCAAATCAAAAGAACATTTGCATTACTAATAAAATATTTACCGTAGGTATAATTACTATGACAAACATTAATTATTAATGTATTACTGTGGTATTGTAACCGATTTAACAAATAACCATACACAAATGCATGCATCCAATTTCAGGACTTATGGACTCATTAATGCGAGCATACTGAGAACTATTGTCTTTATTTCAGTCCATTTACTGTCCGATGTCTTTATGGTCAGGATCTTGTAATAGGTCTTGGCAGATCTGCAGAAACAAAAAATCAATTAATCTTAAAAAAGTAATCTTGTTAAGACAGATTCAAGACTTTAAAAAGGTATAAAAATAACTGCAAAGATAAAATATGAAACATGTCAGATGACAAGTCTGTTCAGAAGAATCCGACAACTCATTGAGAGCTTCTTTTATTTAGCATGACAGTTGAAAGAATTGACAATCATGTGAAATGACATTTATTTAGACACAACTGCAAGACGTCTCTACTTCAATAGCAGGCCTCTGAAGAGAACATCAGTGATCAGTGATATTAAAAGGGAAAAAAATGATTATGTTGTAAAATATAATATCTAGTCATTATCCGCATAAAGCAGACAACTGCTTATACAACATAGAATGAATGTAGTCTACCGTCATATAAATAACATCACATAAATTGCATAATCTGTACACTCTAAATGTAAAGCATATACATTAATTTCATATACTTCTTCATATAGTGTAAGGTTTGCAATCCACTTCTGCTGTGGTCATGATCTCTTGTCACTCTGTACATGTTGTTTTCTTTCCGATTTTATGTGATATGACTTAATTAATGAACACGCATAGAAACAAAACATTTAAACACTAATAGAATTGTTTCAAATCTTAGAATAACATATTTAACATAAATGTGAGTTTTAGATCAGAATAGAAATGAAAAATGCAATTGACAATTTATTTTCACTGATTGCAACATTTTTAAAAAGTCACAGGACACAGAGAATAAAATACAGAGAATGGAAGCTTGAGACAGATGAGGAAAGTAGCTTGAAGAAGTAAGTGGAATAAAGATTAATCAATTAATTAAAGTATTGTTGGAGCTCAAGACAAAGGATAGTAAAAATGTAATTTCCATATTGTTACAAAGAAAAGCATGTATGTAAATGTTTGAACATCTTAAAGAACTCAGATACAGTCTAAGTCTCAAACTGTGTGAGATTTGTTGGTGTTATAACATCTTGTCCTAATCCAGCTGCTGCATGATATGCCCATCATCATCAGAAATGACAGAAATAGTCCTTCAAAAACCTGCCAGCTCAGTTGAAAAAAGAATGAAACCCCAAATCAGATCTCTGTGTGAAAACACACAATAACATCTGCACAGCTTCCTGGTATCAAGGCTGTTGAGGCAGAACATTATCCAAAATGCTAACCGCAGCCAGCGTGCTTAAACTCTTCTCCGTCAAACGTCCAAAAAAAACGTTTGCAGGTTTTTTTTGTTGTGGCAGCAAAGTGTTAAATGTTGATTCATCGGGGGATTTCCAGCATGTCTTTCAATCCGACATGACCTGAAGAAGGACAACAGTGACAGTGAAGAGGGAACAGGCCCGGCCTCAGTCTCAAGTATACCTGGCTTTCTATTAGGTAGAGACAAAGAGAACACTTTAAAATATGTGTTTGTGACTGCTGACACATCGTTGGTGACATTAGTCCCTCTCAAATTAATGATGCTGGTGTGTAGTCTGGTTAATCTGCTGGTGTGATGTGGCTTTGCGCACAATCCCCAATCTCCTTTAAACTGGCCTGAGCCAGAGTCAGGCAGGACAGGCACACGCACACGCACACACACGCAGATACAGACAAATCATGCTGAAAACGTACTCGTTCACCCCCTGAGCCCATTTCAAACCACCCAGATTGCAGACAAAAGTTTGGCAGCTCATACACAGACATTGAAAAAAACAACAAGAAAAAACAATGAGCACTGGATCTCCCCCAAATCCTGAATTTCTTCAAGTCGGCCAAGCTACAGTACTGAAAAGTGCCTCAGCAATTTGAGCTATGTAGCAAGTAAATATGCTCCAGGTGTACCTATGGCTTCGTGGTGCCATAGGTAATGGGCATTAACAAGTGTGGGAGGGCACACGTGGAGCTGTGACGCCATCTTGTTTCACCGACAGAGAAGGGGTAGGGAACCCCTCTGCAGTGGGAAAGAACTGCTAAACACACACACACTCTCACACACACACAAGCAGACATTACAGACATGATACTGTAGGAATCATACACACACACACACACACACACACACACACACACACACACACATGCTGACCAGCTCTGATTATTGATGAGTGCGCTACAGCCGCAGCTGAGCCGAGGCGGTGTGTTGAAGGGAGTGGCAGGAGAAAACTGCAGAATGGTGACTGCAAACTCAACACTGAGAGAAGCCTACCCTGCTGCCACAAAGAGACTTACCGCCAGCCGTCTGTCGCCTCGTTTGACGCTTTTCCTCAATGTGGCAATCATTCTCTCTGATCAATAATTGACCCTTTTTTATCCAAACAAGCTGATTGCACACACATTTTACTGAGGCGCTTTGGGCGTAACCCTGCAGCAGTTCATCCAACATACCCTCCATACATACGGTTGAACTATTAGACACTAAACTCCTTTGTCCACTGCACCTTCCACCTTAACAAAAGTCCACCTTAATAGGGACTTTAATCAATCAACAGCTACCTGCCGGCAATTGCAATCAACCAATACGAGAATAACGGATATTTTAAACAACAGAAGTTACATTTAGACCATTGTGGGATATTGAAACTGAAGACTGATTGGTGCAGTATCTCAGTAAGGCAGGTCTTATTACAGGTTTTACTGACTGACACACCTGATGCTGCTGGGTAAAAGGTTCCCCAAGAGTCACAACTCAATCAAATAATAATATAAATGTTATTCAAATCTGTCTGAAATGTTAAATCCGGTCAGATTTTAGCACTCACGCTTTCCAGATGCAAACCTGATCATCTCCATCATGTCAGAAGTTGACGGCACTGATGACCCATATCCTTTTTTTAAATAAATTCAATCAACATTGGGGCGACGAAGCAGCTGTCTGTCTATCCTCCATGTCTGCATAGGCCATGGGGACACAGTGTACAGACAGTGTGCGGTGCAGCTGAACAATGGAGAGCAAGCCTGCAGCCCCTTTCAAGCTTACCGGCTAGACACTAACTCGCTCCAGGTTAATGTTTGTTCACCGAACTGAACAAATAAAAAACAATTTTGAGGCAGAGAGACAGTGAGAGAGAAGGGGCTGACAGAGGTGTTACATAAGAAAATAGCTAAAGCAGCAGATTAGCAGTGCAGAGGGGGTTCAAGTTAAAATCCATATTAGTTCATTAACAACAGGACGGAAGCATCTCTGGGAATCCGCGTAATTGATATGAACAAAGCCATCCTTTGCAACACATCAGTTCTTCTCATCCAGCTTTTGTCAGTGCAAGAAATTGTACAGAAAGGATTTTTTCAAGGCCAAGAGTAAAAGTGATGTCAAAAAGTTTCGAGTAAAAGAATCTTCAAGGTCACAATCATTTGAGACCTGAATAATGTATACAAATCTTAGTATATAATAACATAATATCTAACATAACGAAATGTAAAATAACAACCTTAAAATGTATTTTTCATATCTATGCAGGGCCTCACAGGAGACATTAGCACAACTAATGTCTAGCACCTAGCACAATTTCCACATTCTAAAATCATGTGCATGGAGTTCAGCATCCATTTAAACGAAGGGAAGCGTCCATGAAGATGAGTTATCATCAATATGCACGCTACTTCCCATTAAAACCATATATTAGCTACGGTGTGATGGCTCCAAGTCACATATCGATAAATCATGCTGTCAAAGAGATGCTGTTAAAAAAAATATATACTGCAAATGGATCTCAGGAAAGTGATGGCCCCCTGAGAACAAACTGCAAGGTGTGAAGGAGGGCAACATGGTTAACCCTTCAACAAGCAGTCGGAGCAGAAAAGAACCTCATGGCTAAAATGAAAATGTACATGTGCCCTGGAGAGACGCCATGTGCTACTTTGCTACTATGACCAACTGAATTGTTATTCAAAATCCACGAGTGGGATCCTTGTTACTATCAACGACAAAGTGTGCTACCACACTGGTTGCAGCTCGACATAATCAAATCATCAGTTGCATATTCAGAAGCACTTCACATATGAATCATGCCACATACTGTATTATTCTCAGTGGATATCACTAGCTGCCCTGTGAGTGTGTTCTTACTGTCGGCTTTACATTTGTGTTAGCACAAGGGAGTGAGGTTCGACATCGCTGAGGGTTCAATGAGGTCAGGCACATAATGTACAGAGCTGTCATGGTCACGCTCTCAACATTGCTCTGTGCTGCTCTCAAGTCAGAAAGGTACACACACACACACACACACACACACACACAGGCAGCCAGATCCGCTGACAGATGCTTCTTTACTTAACAGTATCTGCTGGTGTATGAAGAGGTTAATGCTATCACAGCAGCATTTGCATTATCTCTCATAAGCTACTAATGCTAACCAGCTGTTTAGCTATTTCTTTACCAGCAACAGCGCCTATTAGTTTAGTCAGCTAGTAGCTCAGGATGCCAACAAGCATTGCCATTGTTTCCAGTTAGCATTCCACCTGAAGCTGTTTTATAAAGGTACCTTTGCTGATTGTTATGCTACAGGATTGCTAAATAATTAGCTTAGATGCTTACAAGTGCAGTTATTCAGAATGCAAGGTCATTTAAAACACCATTTAGTTCATGTAACATCAAAACTATCCATTCATGTGTCTTACTTGTGTGGAATCTAATCAAAATGCAACATTAGCACTAGATCACAATAAGTGTTTTATATGTGAGCAAACAGGCAACATCACGTTAAAGGTTGGTTGATTTAATGGTTAACCATAGGCAAAGGCAAATAATTAGTGTAGCCTCAACGTCAATGGCCAATACTAATACAATGAGGCCTCTGTTGCTAAAACATGATCGCTTCCTGTCATCCATCTAGATGCCTCAGCTCAGCCTGCCTTAACTTTGTCACATGACCCTTAAAAACAGCATTCATGCCCCTATATCCCCATCCTCCTTACCCCAGGGAGTCCACAAGTATATATCAGTTCATCTGCAGTAGCTACTCCATCTACATTTCATGATATGGGATGCTGCAGGGTGCAGCAGACATAAGAGAGATAATTCCAGGTGACATGCAACATATAGCAGGGTGTGAGCCAAACTGAAAAGTGTTACATGGTGAGCATGCAGTGAACGCCTTAGCTCACTGCGCCATGGCCTTTCCCCTCTGATCGCCATTGTTCGAGGCAGGAACGTGAGGGAGATAGTGCTGGCTGTGCATCCCTCTCAGCTCCCGAGAGCCTAACCCGTGGACATGAAAGCACAACGTCACAAGTTAGGGTCTCAGGGACGGAGAGAGATACATCTTCACACGGACTCCTCCACCTCCCCACATAGCAGCTCTCTCTGGATTTGGACTCATTCTTTGTTTGCTACTAAAATGTTGAAATAAATCTTGCATGTTTTTGAACAAGAAAGGCTCCATGTACTGAACTCGTCTTTTAGTCAAATCAGGACTCAGAGCGTCTGAGAATCTCTTGCATGTCGGAGACTTACAGCCACGTCTCCAACACACA